>NC_080052.1:12205842-12225842 GCF_026212465.1 Amaranthus tricolor
TTCGTAGATGGTCATGAAAATTATGTAAATATTGTCGTTTAGATTTAATAGGAAATAAAGCATTGAAATTTATATTTTTGTGATTAAAAAAAATGAAATGACAAAATCCCGTAGGTTTTTAAAATGGTGAAAAAAGGTGTTTTTGGAACATTTTTGGCTTTGAAATTAGGTTAAAAATACTTATACTATGTTATAAATTATGGAAATTGGTACCCAGGGGTTTTGACGCCTTTCGGACGCAACGGTGAAGTCGGATTTTCAGTTTATCAGTTTTAAGTTGCATTTCTGGACAGATTATGTATGCTGTCCTGTTTTGTGCGTTTACCATGTTATAGTATGTGATGGATGTTCATGATGTGTGTGGTATTCTAGGTGTGGGTGTAATTGTATGTATGTGTTATGGTTGATTTGAGGAAAGTGTGTATGTGTGCTTATTTCCTGAATACGATTGAACCTTGTAGGAAGTCGATTCGTGACCGGGAATTGAATAGGACGCTTGAGAGTTGGTTATCTTGCTTAAGGTATGTACACGCAGCGAAGTTCGCATTTAGTCCGATGTATCATATAATAATGGTATACAAAAGTAAAGTATGGGTATATAGTATGAATAATGTTATCTTTCCGAATAATTAATTTTGATACATTTTTTTGATAAGCAGAGGTAGTATGACCTCACTAACCTTAAAGTGGACGTACTATGACGTCAATTGGTGGAAATGAATTACTCGCGGTATATGGGGGCATTATGAGCCACCGCGGGGGTATGCATACTTAACCATAGGCACCGAAGTAAGGCGAGTGTCTATGGTAGAGACTTGCTTAGGGGTTAGCTTCCCCTAATGTAATGTCTCACTTATGGAGATTGGAGTTGTACCGGCAGTATGGCTGGATAGTACAGCAGTATGGCTGACTAACCCTTACATGAAATTGATTATTCTTTATTAGCGTGATCGAAGCGTATTTTCTGCCAACTGACAGCTATTAAATAAAATCTTTCTCTTGTCGTAATTAATTATTTTGGTATGCGACGTTTGCTGACGTGTACTTTTTGTATTAACGATCCTGCGATGATGTTGTTTCCTTCTGGGCAATGACTAGCAGTAAGTTAAGTTGCAGGTCTGGGGAGTAAGGATTGTCCCTTGGAGAAATAAATCGTTAGGGTACAGAAGTTTTGATAAGAACTTTTAAATAAGTTTAAAGAATGTTTGGTTTTATGAGGCGATTTCGTTCTCAAGTTGTAATAAGTAGACTTAATTTTACGTTCTGATCCGCTGCTAAGAATTTCTTATATCTAGTAGTTCATAATAACACTAATAGAACTCAATCCGCAACCTTTCTTGTTTTCAAAAAAATCCTTTTTTTGTATATCTGCCTTCTAACATCCTGGTCTGACTCGGACTACATTTACCTTTCTTTAAAAAGGTCGTATTCTCTTTCCAAATGATCCGAGTTATTCCGAGATGTTACAATTGGTATCAGAGCGGGAGTTTTATTTAGTGTTATTTATCTAAATCGATAGACTAATGTGAAATAAATGATGACGAGAGTAAAGGAGTAGACATTAAGGGGATATGATGTGTTTTGCTTGGTTTCTTTAAGCATGATGTTATGGATAATTTTGAAGTGTGCATGGTAGAATTTCTGTATATATATCTCTGGTACTCTAATTTATCTATCTTTGTCTTATATCAGAAATTAATTGTCTCGTTTTCTTTCTTTGTGAGTCAGGAAGTTCGATTATTACTTTTCTTTCATGGATTAAGGAAAGAGACCGGCCGAGGAAAGAATTAATACCCGAGAGGAACCCTAGAGAGCTTTAGTTAATGCCCCAGCCTGGGCAGAGATAGAGGCTCTGGGAATTTGGGACAGAAAAGAGGGGGAAACTGATTTGGACTACACACAACGAATGGAAATGATTTACAAGAGATCTAAACAAGTGTATGAGGGGATAATGGACGAAAAGATGGCTGAATTGAAAGAGAGGAGTGAACAGTTTCACCGAGATCTTGAAAGAAGGGTTAGAGCAGTGGAAATTGTGGGTCTGGACGAATTTGACGTTCAAGAGTCTAGTGGGGCAAGAACAAATATTATTGAGGAGGTTGTTCTCGTAGTAAACCCAAACCCAGTGTTACTAATAAACTTTGATGAGTTGGATTTCAAGGAGGATCCCGAGGAGGATCCAGAAGAGGACCCGGAGGAGGACCCCGATGAGGACCCAGAAGAAGAATCTGAGGAGGATTTTGAGGAAAATTTCGATGAGGAACAGGGAGAAATTATGGAGGAAGATTCCTTAGGAGTGGTAGAAGAACCTTATGAGGATAACTTGGGAGATGGTTATAATGCTGATGAGGAGGGGGGAATAGCTGATAGAGATGATATTATGAGCGATACTGATAGCGAAGTAGTTATTCTAGGGGGTTGGCCGGTGAGGCGAGAAGATCTTATGAGTGAGGAGGAAAGTGAAATAATTATGTGGGAGGAAAGACCACCTGAACCAATAATTGTAGAACTTTCTGATTCTGTAGGGCGACTTACTATAAGTATTTCCTTATCTGTAGGAACCCCTTCTGATTCTAATAGCACGTCTAGCGATGACTCTGGTGATGCTGATTTTGACCCTGATCGATACATGGAGGATCAGGACCGTCTGGATGCATCACCTTTATTTGCCTGATTGTTTCTACATTATTTGATTATGCATGTGTACGAGTTCGTACGTCTAGTTCCTTAGTAGAAATAAATCGCGAACAATTTTGTTGGTTGAATGATTTGGTTGTTTACTTCGGACTTTTGTAGTATTTGAACAGTGGTTATGCGGGATTTTATACCCAAGTATTTCTTTTTAGATTGGAACAATATGGTATTACTGATTTGAATTTAAATTTCGTTTATAAAAGTTTAAACATTAGTAGGTAGAATCGATTAAGTATTGTATTTGTGGAAAAATGTGAAGATTTGATTATAGACTCTTGTTCAACTCTTTTACCTTTTAGGACTATTACCTTGTTTTTTTTAAAGAGCAATAATAGTATGAGTTTTCCTTAACCACAAACGCTATAGAAATGTATTTACATACCTTGTTTAACCTAATGTAGTATACCTGCCAACATGCCACCCTTTTTGAAAAGGTCCGTGCCAAGAGGAAACTTTGACCGTGTGCTTCGAAACCTAGTTAAGGCCCTAACTGGCGCAAGGAATTCGAGACAGAAATCCTTGGAGGAAAGGGCTTCATCATTTAGTAAGAGAATAGCCCAGAGTAAACCCTCGACTTATTGTGGGAAAGGTGAACCTTCTATGCTGGAAAACTGGTTGAGAGAGTTCGATAAACTCTTTAGTGTGGTGAGATGTCCTGCTGAGCTCATGATTGACCAAGCCGCGTTTTTCCTAGTGGAAGACGCTGACTATTGGAGGACACATAGTAAGATAAGGTTGATATCAGAAAACGACGGTGACTTAAGCTGGGAAGGTTTTAAGGGGGCGTTAAGGGACCAATTCTATCCGCCTCATGTGAGGAAGGATAAATCAAATGAGTTTGCTAGGTTTGAAATGGGAAACTTAACGGTGGATGAATATTATCAGAAATTTATGGAATACCTGAAGTTTTGTCCTGAGGACGTCCCAACTGAGGGAAAGAAAATTCAGCGTTTTGAATTAGGTCTATCGTATGAGATTCAAAAGCACATTGAGACTGATAGATATGATACTTTAGACCAGCTATACAAGAGAGCTGCGCAGATTGGAAATGTTATTAGGAAAGAAAAAGAGAAGATGAGCCATAGCGGGGAAAAGAGGAAAGAACCCATGCTTCAGAATGATATGAATATGGGTAATCAAGTCCAAAATCAATTTAAGAAGCACAAACCGTTTGGAGGCTTCCAGGAAAAAGGTTTCCACTCTGGTCAGAATAGCAAGAGTGGGGGAAATTTGAGACAAGAGGCTAGAATGCAGAAGCCTTTGTATGATCGCAATGGGAAGGAAAGAATTTATAATTGTAGGAGATGCCAGAAGAATCACCCAGGAAGGGATTGCCGAGGTGCGTTAGTGGACTGTTCTTACTGTGGTAAGCCGGGCCATAGAATGTATGAGTGTTATACTCGCATGGGACAACAAGAGCTGCAAGGGGGAAATCATAGAGGTTTCCAACAACAACGTCTCAATAGCGAACGGAGTGGTAATGAAGCTGGAAGGGGGAACCACAATGGTGGTAGTCTTGGTCGAAACTTGGGAGGTGCCTCAAACCCTAGGTTTCCGGGAAATCACTATGGTGTCCAGCAACGACAGGGGAATGCTAGAAACGAGAATGTCTTTTCAAGCCAACGTGGTAATCAAGGAGGTGTTACTACTTCTACTCAGAATGATGGCAGGCTTTCAGCAGTTAACTCGAGGGAGGCAGCGCAGGCGTCGGATGTGGTCATAGGTACGTTTTGTGTTAATACAAAGTCCGTTAAAGTACTTTTTGATTCTGGTGCATCGTGCTCGTTTGTTTCAAAGTCTAGAGTTAAGGACTTAGAAATGGAGAACCCCGAGGAAACATCTTTTTCAGTCGCTACTCCTTTTGAGGAGATTTTTCATTGTAATACGTTGTTCCGTGAAGTGCCGGTTAAGATAGGAAAAGTAAAATTTCCAAGTAATTTATTTTCTCTAGAAATGGATGATTTAAATGTAATACTTGGGATGGATTGGCTAAGTAGATATAAAGCGATAATAGATTGTGAAGAACAGTTGGTGACTTTAAGTGGACCCAGGAGGGAGAAGGTTAAATATAGGAGTCTTCCTAAGGGACCGAGGATAAAAATCGTATCGTCATTGAAGATCAGGAAGTTAATCAAGCAAGGGCAACCGTGGTTTCTGTGTAGTATAAGTAAGGTGGAGGAGCGGGAGGTGCGGCTTGAGAACATTCCGGTGGTCTGTGATTTTAAGGATATTTTTCCAGAAGAACTTCCTGGTATGCCGCCAAGAAGGGACGTGGATTTTTCGATTGACTTAATCCCTGGGACAGGGCCAATTTCAAAAGCTCCTTACCGAATGGCCCCAAAGGAGATGGAAGAATTGAAAGTCCAATTGGAGGAGTTGTTGGAGAAGGGTTATATAAGACCCAGCGTGTCGCCCTGGGGAGCCCCGGTGTTGTTTGTAAGGAAAAAGGACGGAACGAGGCGTCTCTGTATTGATTACAGAGAGCTTTATAAGGTCACTGTTAAGAATAAGTACCCATTACCACGGATCGATGATCTTTTTGATCAATTACAAGGGGCAGGAGTCTTTTCCAAGATTGATCTGCGGTCAGGGTATCATCAATTACGTATTAAGGAGGAGGATATTAGTAAATCAGCTTTTAGAACCAGATACGGACACTTCGAATTCACCGTGATGCCTTTTGGGTTGACCAACGCACCGGCAGCATTTATGGGGTTGATGAATCGAGTTTTTAACGCGTATCTCGATAAGTGTGTGGTGGTGTTCATTGATGATATTTTGGTATATTCTAAGAGCCGAGAAGAACATCGAGAACATTTAAGAATAGTCTTGCAGATTCTGCGAGAGAATCAGTTGTATGCTAAGTTTTCGAAGTGTGAATTTTGGTTAGAGCAAGTGGCTTTTCTAGGTCACATTGTTTCTAAGGAAGGAACTTCTGTTGATCCAGCAAAAGTAGCAGCTGTTCGGGGCTGGTCTACACCTCAAAAAGTTACAGATATTCGAAATTTCTTAGGATTAGAAGGGTACTATCGTCGTTTTGTGAAGGATTTTTCTGGTATCGCTCGTTCGCTAACATCCTTGATGAAGAAGGAAAAGAAGTTCGAATGGACTGAGGAGTGTGAGAAGGCATTCAGTTGTTGAAAGAGAAGTTAACTACAGCCCCAATGTTGACCTTACCTGATCCATCTTTGGAATATTCCGTCTACAGTGACGCTTCCAAACATGGATTAGGTTGTGTTTTAATGCAAGATAGGAAAGTGGTGGCGTATGCTCCGCGTCAACTAAGGACTCATGAGGTGAATTATCCAACACATGACTTGGAATTAGCGGCTGTGGTTTTCGCATTGAAAATCTGGCGACATTATCTTTATGGTGTCAAATGCAAGGTCTTCACGGATCATAAAAGCTTGCAATTTTTGTTCACTCAATCCGAGTTGAATTTGCGCCAACGACGTTGGTTAGAACTTATCAGTGATTATGATTTGGAGATTGCCTATCACGAAGGCCGTGCGAATGTAGTCGCTGATGCTTTGAGCAGAAAATCGAGGCATTCAGTCTCAGCGTTAATAACCTCTGAGGAGTTGTGTGAGGAGTATGGGAGAATGAACTTGGAGATAATCCAAGAAGGGGAATTGGAAGCCAAGTTGAGTGCATTGTCTATTCAACCTACCTTTTTCGAAGAGATTTTGGCTAAGCAACTGGAAGACCCAAAGTACATTAAACTTCGAGAGCAGATCAGTGAAGGGAGAGCTGAAGGTTTTACAATTCATGAGCACGGTAGTCTTCATTTTAAAGGACGGTGGTGTGTACCAAATGGGTGTGACTCCTTGAAGAAAAAATTATTGAACGAAGCCCATTATTCTAGATACTCGGTTCATCCTGGTGGAGACAGGATGTATCAAGATCTAAAATGCATGTTTTGGTGGTCAGGTATGAAAAAGAATATTGCAGATTTTGTTTCCAAGTGTTTAACGTGTCAAAAGGTTAAGAGTGAACATCGAAGACCAGCTGGGTTACTGCAACCTCTACAAGTCCCGGTATGGAAGTGGGATGACATTTCTATAGATTTTGTTTTAGGTTTGCCCCGAACTAAGGCTGGTAATGATACTCTTTGGGTTATTGTGGATAGGCTTACTAAGTCTGCAAGGTTTATTCCGATGAACTGTAAGTGGGATATGGAACAACTTGCTCGTGCCTACATTAGATACGTTGTTCGATATCACGGAATACCTCGTACTATTGTCTCCGATCGTGATACTCGATACTTGTCACATTTCTGGAAATCATTACAACAGACTTTGGGAACCACTCTTCTTTATAATACGTCTTTTCACCCTATGACTGATGGTCAGACTGAACGTGTCAATCTAATACTAGAGGACATGTTGAGAGAAATAGCCATGGAATGGCAAGGTTCATGGGATGAACATTTGGATTTAGTAGAATTCTCTTATAATAACAGTTATCAGGCAACGATTCAAATGGCTCCGTTTGAAGCACTTTATGGTCGTAAGTGTCGTAGTCCTGTATGTTGGGATGATTTTACTGAATCTGTCACCTTAGGACCTGATATGCTTGTTCAAATGACCGAGCAAGTAAAGTTAATTCGCAATAAAATGAAGGCAGCCCAGGATAGACAAAAATCATACGCCGATCTCCGACGTCGGCCTGATGAGTACGAAGTAGGCGACAAAGTTCTACTCCGTGGGTCTCCGATGAAAGGTGTGGTTCGTTTTGGTGCTCGTGGGAAGTTAAGCCCGCGTTTCATTGGTCCCTATGATATTGTGGAGCGAATTGGGAAGTTAGCTTACCGGTTAGTGTTGCCTAATGCGCTGGGTAAGGTTCATGACGTTTTTCATATCTCCCAGTTAAAACGTTATGTTACGGCTTCTTCGCATGTCTTAGACTCGGAGCCGTTAGAGCTTGATGAGAGCCTAACCTATGAAGAGCAACTTGTTCAGATTTTGGATAGAAAGGTTCGCAGTACTCGGCGAAAGGATGTTGCAATTGTTAAGGTTCTATGGTCAAATCATCGGTGACAAGAGGCAACTTGGGAAAGAGAAGCTTCCATGCGAGACAAGTATCCGTACCTTTTCCCTTAGGTTAGTAAGTTACGGGGACGTAACTTTGTAAGGGGGGTAGAAAGCGATAGGATTTTTCACGCGTTGAGTTATTTTGATCTAGTTTCTTTTGTTGTGTGCTTGTTTTGTCGTTTTTGTGTGTGTGGTTGTTGTGTGTTTTGTATTTGTACATTGAGGTTTTGGGGTCAAAATCTTTTTAAGGGGGGTAGTCTGTAACACCCCGATATTTTTTCCGATATATTTAATGATTTATTAGTAATATTATTTAAGATAAATAAAGTTGTCATTGATTTATTTTGGGCTTGAGCTTATATATTTCAGTCTTTTAAACAATCTAGCCTTTCGGGCCCAAACCCTTTAACCCAATTCTTATTTCAAATAAAAAAAATTAAAAAAAAAATAATAATAGTAATAATAATAATTAAATGGAGGTGAAGGGGTGCCGGCCATATGGGAAAGATGGGAGAGTTTGTAACTCCTTGTGAGAATATTGAAAGATCAAATTTATTGCCTTGAATAATTATTTTCCTTAATTCCATATTTCCTTAATCCTTTATTTCCTTAATCTTCCTAATTACTTTAGTCTCATTAGCATTCTTCTTTCAAAATTCTTAGAAAAACTCGAGGAAAAAAAATATATATTCTTCCTCAAACTCCAACCACACGCCTAGTATCATCATCCTTCATCAATTGGTGTTTTGTTCTTTAGCAAATTTTGAGTAAATTCTCAATCTAATTTTATTTTTAAGTTTTAATTTAAATTTCTATGATTATTATATGTGTTATCTTATAAATTTATGATTAGTTTATGATTTAAAATTCATGTATGAAAGTGTGATGTACTTTTCTATCTAAATTAATGTATGGTTTTTAGGGTTTTAGATATGTTTATTTGTGTCTGAAGGATTTGTTTGATGGATGATTGTAAAGTGTATATATAAAAAAAAAAAAAATTGGATGCTCATAGAAAAATGTATGTGGTGTTAGAAATTTATTTTATTGATTAATAGGAGGAATTTATAATGTTGCTAGAGAAATATATATATATATATATATATATATATATATATATATATATATATATGTGTGTGTGTGTGTGTGTGTGTGTGTGTGTGTGTGTGTGTGTGTGTGTGTGTGTGTGTGTGTGTGTGTGTGTGATGTGTGTGTGTGTGTACATTTGTGTAAAAAGAATTATTTTTGAGGAATAAAAAAAAAATTAAGTTCGTAGATGGTCATGAAAATTATGTAAATATTGTCGTTTAGATTTAATAGGAAATAAAGCATTGAAATTTATATTTTTTTGATAAAAAAAATGAAATGACAAAATCCCGTAGGTTTTGAAAATGGTGAAAAAAGGTGTTTTTGGAACATTTTTTGGCTTTGAAATTAGGTTAAAAATACTTATACTATGTTATAAATTATGGAAATTGGTACCCGGGGGTTTTGACGCCTTCCGGACGCAACGGTAAAGTCGGATTTTCAGTTTGACAGTTTTAAGTTGCATTTCTGGACAGATTATGTATGCTGTCCTGTTTTGTGCGTTTACCATGTTATAGTATGTGATGGATGTTCATGATGTGTGTGGTATTCTAGGTGTGGGTGTAATTGTATGTATGTGTTATGGTTGATTTGAGGAAAGTGTGTATGTGTGCTTATTTCCTGAATACGATTGAACCTTGTAGGAAGTCGATTCGTGACCGGGAATTGAATAGGACGCTTGAGAGTTGGTTATCTTGCTTAAGGTATGTACACGCAGCGAAGTTCGCATTTAGTCCGATGTATCATATAATAATGGTATACAAAAGTAAAGTATGGGTATATAGTATGAATAATGTTATCTTTCCGAATAATTAATTTTGATACATTGTTTTGATAAGCAGAGGTAGTATGACCTCACTAACCTTAAAGTGGACGTAGTATGATGTCAATTGGTGGAAATGAATTACTCGCGGTATATGGGGGCATTATGAGCCACCGCGGGGGTATGCATACTTAACCATAGGCACCGAAGTAAGGCGGGTGTCTATGGTAGAGACTTGCTTAGGGGTTAGCTTCCCCTAATGTAATGTCACACTTATGGAGATTGGAGTTGTACCGGCAGTATGGCTGGATAGTACAACAGTATGGCTGACTAACCCTTACATGAAATTGATTATTCTTTATTAGCATGATCGAAGCGTATTTTCTGCAAACTGACAGCTATTAAATAAAATCTTTCTCTTGTTGTAATTAATTATTTTGGTATGCGACGTTTGCTGACGTGTACTTTTTGTCTTAACGATCCTTCGATGATGTTGTTTCCTTCTGGGCAATGACTAGCAGTAAGTTAAGTTGCAGGTCTAGGGAGTGAGGATTGTCCCTTGGAGAAATAAATCGTTAGGGTACAGAAGTTTTGATAAGAACTTCTAAATAAGTTTAAAGAATGTTTGGTTTTATGAGGCGATTTCGTTCTCATAAGTAGACTTAATTTTACGTTCTGCTAAGAATTTATTATATCTAGTAGTTCATAATAACACTAATAGAACTCGATCCGCATGCTTTCCTTGTTTTCAAAAAAAATCCGTTTTTTTTATATCTGCCTTCTAACATCCTGGTCTGACTCGGACTACATTTACCTTTCTTTAAAAAGGTCGTCTTCTCTTTCCAAACGATCCGAGTTATTCCGAGATGTTACACTTAATCCATTATTTGTTGTTAGTGTTAAAATTTGGATAACAAATACCATTACTTTAGGGTAATAGTTACCTGTGTTTTGTTATCCTTTACAAAAGTTGAGAAAACAATTAACCCAATCCTTAAATTTCGCCACCCTTTTCATTTTATCGCCACCTCCCCTGAGGAAATTACGTATTTGCCCCTGGATAATCAAAAAACTACGATTCTACCATTGAACTTAAAATTTTCTATATATACCACATTCTCACTAAAATTTTTTCTTACCACACTTAAAAACCAACTTACAAAAGCAGATTGTTGGAGAAAAAACTAAGTTCAATCCGCAAACAATCAATCGAGGTAATTTTTTTTGAATTTAATTAATTTAAATTTACAAACGAAAAAAGAAATTAAAGTTGAACTGCTCAGATCTGGGCGATTCAAATTTTTTTTTCGTTTGTTTTTGTATAATTATTCTAAATTTTAATTATATTATTATTATTATTATTATTATTATTATTATTATTATTATTATTATTATTATTATTATTATTATTATTATTATTATTATTATTATTGTTATTTTAATAATTTTTTTTATTATTGTTGTGATTGTTATTATTTTTTATTTTTAATATTGAATATATTTTTATGTTTTGATTTTTAATTTATTATGTAAATATGTTTGTTATAATTATTATTGTTATGTTTATTTTTAATAACTGTTTTATATCGTTGTTTTTGTATAATTATTTTAAATTGTTTTTTTTTCCATTTTTTATTTTTTTATTATTTTGTTTTTTAGAATAATTATTATTATTTTTATTTATATTATATTTTTATTATTATTATTGTTATTATATTATCCTTTAATTTTTTTAAAATTATTTTTTTTGTTATTAGTGTTATGATTATTGTTATTATTTGTGTTATTATTGTTATGATTATTATTAATGTTATTACTTTTGTTAATGTTGTTATTATTTTTATGTTTATTGTCAATTTAGAAAATTAATATTGTTTTTTGTTCATCTGGTTAATGTAACGTAATGTTTGATTAAGTTCATTTATTATTAATATTTAATGAAATTGTCAAAAATTGTACTAAATGGCTGGTAATCAAGGAAAAGGAAAGGGTTTTTTTAGATAATTGTTGAGAGGTAGTAGTTCTAGGCCTACCTTACTCAGAGGGGACCCGCATGAGAGGGGGGTAACGGAATCTGCTAGGAGGGCTAGGCAGGAAGAGGCTGCCAGACACAGTATTGCCCAAAGGTCGAGTGCGCTAGACCTAGTCCAAACCCCTCTTGATGACCAGTCTGGCAGCATCCAGAGTAGTTCGAGGGTTTCTAGTGATGATGATAATGATGCTGATGATGTTCAATACGAAGCTCCTGATTTTCGCCCATTGGACTGGACTGTTGTTCGGGGGCCCGACGAGAGATTTGCACGTGGCGGCCCTAGTTCTTCTGCCGCATCTGAGCGCGCAGGACGTAGTTTCATCGATAATGAGCCGCCACGAGAGAGCAGGCCCGCACACTCCGCTAACACGGACTGGTTAGTCACATCACCCCAGCCCGGGGGGCCGACAGATACGCGACTGATCCCTAGCTATGGCGGGCACATACCTAAACTTATTTTCGACGGCTCCGAGCGTACGCCTCCGATTCTGGATTGCCGTATTAGGAAGAGGCCGGTGGAGTCCATCATCCGATTGAGGGATATGTCCGATGCGCTAAACGATGTTCTACCTGCCATTTCCCTCGGCCGACTACCGGACATTATGCACCAGCACATCGACTGTGCTTTGATATCGGCGTTCGTGGAGTGGTGGCAGTTGGATACGAACACCTTCCACATGCCATGGAGGGAAATGACGATTATGTTGCACGACGTGCAACGCATACTAGGCATTTCTATTGATGGTTCTCTGCCGACTGAGCCTTCTGAGGCGGAGTGGCACGTCGGTATCACCAATATGTTCGGGGAGCCTATGTCTGAGCTTCGACGTAGGGGTGCGTTCACCTGCGGCTGCTCAACGTTGCTGAACTGATACGGCTGTGTCATAGGTCGCAGGCCATGGATACCCAGACGACAGCGTACTACATGGCTATCGTCGGCTCTACCTTGTTGGCCGATAAGACCAGAATTGACATGCGACCTCACCCGATACTAGCCGTGAATGGCGATCAGCAGGAAGTGGCCTGGGGTGCGGTGACCTTGGCCTACTTGTATAGGCAGCTTGGAATGGCATCTAGGGCTGGTTGCAAGACCATTGCGGGATGCCTGACATTGATCCAGACATGGATCTACGAGTACTTTCCCGCTTTCCGCCCTCATCCTCGCCGAGAAGATGTGCCAAACATGACTAGGGTAGAGATGTGGTCAACGAAGAAACCATGTCGTGAGGTGGACAGGCTGAGGGACTGCCGCAGGGTTCTTGACTCAATGACGGAGACTCAAGTATTGTACTTAAAGTTAATTTTGTTATGCATGTGTTTTTAATTGTACATTATTCTTATTTGTTAACTTGGCCTGCATGCAGGTGGAATGGACTCCGTACAGTTCTGCTCCTAGTGCGTTGCTGAATGAGCACCCACGCACCACCATCATCGGGGGTATCACGTGCTTTGATATCGTCGAGGTGTATTTGCCGGAGCGGACTTTGCGACAGATCGGGTTCGTGCAGGCTATTCCCCCCGCTCCTATGAGACCAGCCAAGGCTCTTCGACCGGCACACGGCACCTACTCCGTGACCTTTGCTTCTTCTGATGTTTATTTGGAGGCATAGAGTAGGTTCCCCTTTAGTGCCCACGTTGTTGACCAGGGCCTTCGACGGGCATCTGTTCCATCAGAGGCGGAACCTAATTACGTTGACTGGTTCAGAGTGTGCTCGCCGTACATAGCCCCCGACGAAGGCCCGACTGCAGGTCCTGGTCCTTCTAAGAGCAGAGCGGAATACGTGAGTTTTGAAAATATACTTCTTTTATGCTATGTGTTTGTGTTTGTTTGATGTTGTTTTATATCTTGTTAACTCCTTTTTCCTTTTGTTTTTTCAGTTCCTCAATGAATGGCCTATTCGATTCGCTCCAGTGGCTAGGCTACCTCCTTCGCTCGCGGATATGAACCCCCGTCAACGTCATGCGTTAAAAATATACCTTAATGATTGTAGAGATTTATTTGCCGAATGGGAAATTTTTAAAGGGCATGGCCCTTTATAGTCTGTACTTAAACTGTTTTACATTAATGATTGTATTTATTTTCGTCGACGCTATGTACATCGCATTTAATTTATGATTAAATCGTTGCTATACACAATGTATGTCTTCTATATGTTCTATAACAACCACTATATACAGTAGTATAACTCTAGAACGTCCTTCTTTCTTTTTATAAGAAGCACGTGTAAATTGAAAACCAATTGTTATTTTTATCGCATCGGCCCAACTATGTAACTCATCTAGGGAAATAAATTCCCTATCCGTAACAAAGCTACCCGGAGTAGTCTACGTTGTCTCCAAAGTTTTCAAACTCCTGCAAATTTGAAATCAAAATAATATAAATTAATTACATTGATGACGAAAATTTAAATAATAATTATAACAAAAATTAATAAAAATACTAATACTAAAAAAATAAATAATTAAAAATAGTAATAATAATAATAATAATAATAATAATAATAATAATAATAATAATAATAATAATAATAATAATAATGACAAAATAATAATAATAAAAAAATTACGAAAATTAAAATTAATAATAACAACAATAATAATAATAAAAATAAAAATAAAAAATTTACGTAAATAAATAAAAAAAATTAAAAAAAATAATAATAATCGCATAAAACTAGGCGACTGAACCATGGTCCAGTCGCCTAATTTTGTGCGATTGAACCATGGTTCAATCGCCCAGTTTTGTGCGATTGACCCATGGTTCAATCGCCCAGTTTTGCGCGATTTAATTTTTTTTTTTTTTAAATTTCCAACGACTCAAAACGAAAAATTTACGTACTGCATCTGATTCGTAGTCGCTTTCGTTAGCCATAGTTAACCGATTACAGGTAACAGCTTGTTTAAGAGTTTTTAGAGAGATAGTACCGTGTTTGAATTCTTACTTCATACTAGGGATGGTCATGGGTTCAGGACCCTGTTGGACCCGCTCCGGACCCGCCCCTTTTTTAAGGGTCTGAGTCTTAATTTTTTAGACCTATCGGATCCGGGTCCGGGTCTGGATCCAAAAAAAATTTGACGGGTCCGGGTCCGGGTCCTAAGGTGAAGACCCGGACCCGGACCCGGACCCGGACCCTAAACTTTTAAATTTTATTTTTATTTTTATTTTTTTATTTTTATTTTTGTTAAAATTTTGATGATATTTGCACATTTGTTGTACATGTATAATACTTTGATTGCTCGCCGAGATTAAAGTTTAATTACAGTGTTTATTGTTTAATTCTAATGGTTTTGGAAATTATGGAGGCGGCAATATTTTAATTTTGGTTTGTTTTTAGGTACTGAAATAATTTGATTGCGCATTGAGTTAAGTTTCAATTATGATGTTTTGTTTAATTCTAATGGTTTTGGAAGTCTACGGAGTGTGATACTAATTATTGACTTGTTTTCGGGTACTGAAATGAATTGTTAAATTGGTGTATCGATTGATAACTTTCTGTGACAAGTGTTTGTAATACGATAATAAGTTGCTTACAAAAATATAAAAAGACTCGAAAAAGGTTCAATTTTGACAAATCAAAGAAGCTTTGTATAAGACTCATTAAGGACCCTAGACCCTGTCAGATCCGTAGGGTCCGGGTCTGGGTCTGAAAATTTTGGACCCTTAGGGTCCGGATCCGGGTCTGGATCCAAAAAAAATAAAAGGGTCCGGGTCCGGGTCCGGCCAAACCCGCCCCATGACCATCCCTACTTCATACGCGGCTGAGAATTCAATATATATAGACAAATCTTCCGGATTAAAGTGTTAATAGTGTTATTAAGTGTGATTAACATTTATTAATTAAGTTTTAAGTCCAGTGGCAATTTTATAATTTTTTAAACTTCAGGGGCAAATACGTAATTTCAAAATGGGTGACGATAAAATGAAAAGGAGTGGCGAACTTTAGTAACACCCACCAATTAACTTTCTCTCTCAAGCAAACAAACCTAATCACTCACTACTCACCCTACAACAACACAAACAATATCACAATCACCATCACTCAAACTATCTAACTGTTAGAAACTCACCAACACTATTGTTCAGTTTATAATAGAGTCTGCCACTTCACCCTACAATAACATGCTTCCTTGATTAGTTAGACTAAATGAACTAAACTTTTTTAAAAAGTCTTTGGATTACCGTTTCCATTCAATATATTTTTCTATACCAAACAACTTTAAATAATAATATTTTATGTTACCATTTTCCTTTCTTTCGATATTATATTTTCACAATAAATACCAAACACCCCTTAGTGTTCTGTTATTAAATTTATTTGTCTATAGTCCACTTTGATTATTGATATTTTAAATTTGATTGTAACCAAAGATATGCAACTCCTTATTTTATTAATATGCATCCTTGGTGTCCAAAGTCTTATATTTAAGTACAAGCACAGTACAAAATTTGTTAGAATGAACAACGTAAGCACCGGGGGAACATTAAATTATACTTCCTCCGTTCCGTTTTAATCGCTGTATTTGCATAGGCACGGGGATTAAGAAAAGTGATTGACCTACACTGTAGCTGATTGTTTACTTTATAGAGTATAGTATTTTATTATTGTTAATTGAAAAAGAAAAAGAAAAAGAAAAAAATAGGCTGTTAGGTTACTTTATAGAGTATAATATAGTATTTTATTATAAAGTATAGAGTATAGAGTAGGATAAAAATAAGGGTAGGTTGAACTTTAAATGATTGTTTTATTATTAAAAACGGAGAAAGTACTTGTACTAATTCAATGTTGTCGCCTCATAGGTGAGTGAAACTTGTACTTGCTTACTTTACTCAATATCTAAGAAACATCTTTTTTTTAAATAAAATACTCCCTCCTATTCAGCTTATGTGTCTCATTTCCTTTTATGGTCAAGTCACTTTAATTATCTCATTTCTATTTTTGGTATGAATTTTTGACTTTTATACGCTTAATAGCTTTATCCTATTTTCAATTATACCCTCCATTACCCATACTAATTTTCCTCCCTCACATTAAAAATCCATAATACCACTCTCTTTTCTACCTTTAGAATTTCACTTTTAACTCTCTTTTAAATCCGTGAAAAATCAAATAATACTCTTAAAGTGAATAAGAGAGAGTAACAATTTTATCCTATTTCACATAAATAAGGTTGATAATGTGATAATTATATAGTAGCTTTTGCCAAAAAGGTAGATATAAATAAAAAATATTACATGTAAATTGATCGGAGAAAGTATTAAAACAGTTGGAAAAGCATACTTCTCACTTGACATTCTTCATCAATCATGGTATAATTATAGGAGTATGCATCGATGTTACTGCATTTACTAAAACCAAAATATACCAACCAAAGCAAACACAAATTTATCCACACAACAACATGAAACAAATACAAATAATACACAAGCACTGGTAGTAGGTAGTCGGTAGTAGTGTCTGGACTGAAATTCAAAATAGGATGCACGCCAGAATCCAGATAATAAGAGCAATTCCTATCTGCCAAAGATGGATTTGATCCACCAGATGCCTTTGGTATCCTTAGGGGCATCCTCATCTTCAGGAGGAGGGTCTGCCTGAGGAGTCTTGTGTAGTTTGTTAATATCATAGCCTTCTTCTTTAGCTTTCTCCAACAACTGCTTGTAGATCTCTTCGTCTAAAACAGGCGACCTGCTCAATATCTGCATAAATTTACCCTCAGACCCATTTTAACTTCACAAAACAAAAAAAAATAATTAAGAGAAAAAGAAACAATTAAGAAATTATACCCAGAGATAACGACGAGAAGGCTGGCCAATTAAAGCATACTGATAATCTGCATCAAGATGGAGGATCCAGTAGTCACCAACAACAGGAATGATTGGTAGGAAAGGAGGGACGTAGAATTTGACCTTAAGCTTAGCTTCATCAGATTTAGGGTCAGCCTTATAAGCAGTGCCTTCAATAAAACCCCTCTTACCACCACTCCATGTCTCATTCAAAACATGAACGGTACCATCCTCGTTGAGACTGTAAGTAGCTCGTGTATTTACACCGTCTTTAGGCTGAAACCGTGACGGAAATGAAGCAATCTCGTACCATCTCCCCATGTAACGCTCCAAATCCACCCCCTTCACAACCTCCATTTCCTTCTTCTCCATCTTCTGATTTGATTTTCAATTTCAATTTTAACTTCAATTTCAATTCCAATTCCAATTCCAATTCCAATGAATTTGTGTATTTTTTTTAAAGGTTTAGATTTTAGGGTTTTGACACTGACGGAAACAGCTGATATTTTATCGTGTCTAACGTGGCAATCCCTACACCGTGCAAATGTGAGTATTACTTGGATACTTTTCTATTTCAAGGCCCAGCTCCTTCTTTCTAATCAATTGATTTTCTTTTGGCTTTTTCTTCTAAGCTACCAAATTTGTGGAGCATTTGTAATTGTAACATAGCCAAGGAACACGTCCAAGGGACTTAATCGCGAACCTTCGTGAATCCTCCAGGCGGCCCACCACTATGCTTATCGTTCCACAATTATGATACGTGGGTGAAATTTTGGAGAATAAGATAAAAAAAAAATAAAATTGTCCTGCATAATTCGACTTATTATCCATTTACTGTTAATAATTTCAACTATTGATTATTTCTAAATAACACAATTTCTGTATATTTTTTGTGGACAACATCCCTAGCCACATTTTAACCGACTATTGTAGGTACCTACTAGCCGTTATGCTCACTTCTTCTTCCTGATGCTTTTTTGTTAGGCTACCCCAACTCCTATTTGGTGGTAGATAGCTATAGTAGTCAGTTTAAATGTGGAAAAGGGTGTTGTGAGCAAAAAAGTTCAAAGGTCGAATTATTTAAAAATAATCAATAGTTGGGATTATTCATATCAAGTTGGCAATAGCTCGGATTATTCAGAACAATTTTTCCAAAAAAAAATAAATTAACCTGAATAATTTTAATTGTTTTACTGATTTTTCTACAATTAATTTAATTTTTGGAAAATTCTACATAGTAGCATCCAAATTTCATAAAATGTGAGTGGTAGCATTTTGGTAAAATTTTTCCAAATTGTAGCGTCCAGTTTATGAACTATGTAACTGCCGTAGCATTTTTCGTTAAATTCTTAGCAATTTCCTTTTATTCATCATTTTGACCTTTCTACACTTATTAAGTGTTGGTTGTTGCCTTTATAATTTGCCCTAAATCATTTTTATGCTCTGCAATGTTTAATCTCCATTTTGATATTTAATTCATCGTATAATTTATCAATGCTCTGAAATATTGTAACAATTTTGCTTTCAGTCAAATTGTAGGCATTATTGACAAAAGAAGCCTTACGCACTAGTATTACATATGTAAGTAACTAAGATTTTTAAAAAAATGTGATCCGTATCCAATCCGAATATCTAATTTAAAAACCTAGTTAAGTATATATAACACAGGTGCTTAAGGCAACTTTTATAAAAACTGCCAACAATTTGAATGAAAACAAAATTGTTATTACATTTGATAGCATTAATGAATAAAACGATGAATTAAACGTCAAAATGTTGAATTAAATTAAAATTTTCAAGAATTTAACGAAAAATACTACGGCAGTTAGATAGTTCATAAATTGAATACTACCATTTGGAAAAATCTTACAAAAATATCTCCAATCGTATTTCATGAAGATTGGATGCTACCAAGTATAATTTCCATAAATTTTTTTTATTAAAAATGAATAGTCTCAACTATAGGTGGTACTTACTAAAAATATGCCAAGGTAACCTGCTACCTATAGAACAAATCATTTTATATAAAATATAAAAAAGTTATTACAAAATGAAATTTTAAATAAACTAAAAAATAGAAAAAAATGAAAAAGAAAAATTAAATAAGTTTATTTTTTAATTTTAAATATAAATTTTAAATATTTTTTTAATTTTAGTTTTAATTTTTTTTTTTTTGTAGCAGTTAATCTGAAAAAATCAATCACTATTTGAGAAAAGATGTTTCTAGATAAGTGACCCTAAACTTTAGATTATTCAAGGTTAACAAAAAGTTAAGATTATTGTATGAAAATTAATACAAGTTGGATATTCAAGCTCTTCTCATTATTCTCTATCAAGACATTCATGACTACCCTCCATCTTCTCCAATTAAATTTTTAGCATTAAAATCTTAATGAAATATTGAATTATGATTCCATTAAGATTGATAATATGCTAACTAAAGTTAAGATCGACCATAGGCTTAAGTTTCCAAGATTTTGCAATGGTGTTCACTCATATTTGTGCTGCTCTATTATTAGCATTAGTATCACTTTTCATCTCTCCACAATAAAACATCAACTTCATTATTCCAAAGTACTACCTTGAGCATACTAAAATTGTAACAAG
>NC_080052.1:12227190-12237190 GCF_026212465.1 Amaranthus tricolor
ATATATATATATAATATATATATATATACATATATATATATATATATATATATACTATATATATATATATATATATATATATATATATATATATATAAATATATATATATATATATATATATTATAATATATTATATATATATATATATATATATATATATATATATATATATATATTATATATATATATATATATATATATATATATATATATATATATATATATATATATAATATATATATATATATATATATATATATATATATATATATATATATATATATATATATATATATATATATATATATATATATTATATATATATATATATATATATATATATATATATATATATATATATATATATATATATATATATATATATATATATATATATATATATATATATATATATATATATATATATATATATATATATATATATATATATATATATATATATAATATATATATATATATATATATATATATATATATATATATATATATATATATATATATATATATATATTATATATATATATATATATATATATATATATATATATATATATATATATATATATATATATATATATATATATATATATATATATATATATATATATATATATATATTAATATATATATATATATATATATATATATATATATACATACATATATATATGTATATTTATATATATATACATATATATATAAATATATATATACATACATATATATATATATATATACATATATATATATATATATATATATATATATATGTATATATATATATATATATATATATATATATATGTATATATATATATATATATATATATATATATATATATATATATACATATATATATACATATACATACATACATATATATATATATATATATATATATATATATATATATATATATATATATATATATATATATATATATATATATATATATATATATATATATATATACACATACATATATATATATATACACATACATATATATATATATATATACATATATATATATATATATATATATATATATATATATATATATATATACATACATATATATATATATATATACATATATATATATATATATATATATATACATATATATACATAATATATATTGAAGACTCAACTCTCTTAAATAATAAGGAAAGATTAAAGACTTAATTCTCTTGGATGATGATAATTCAAAACACATATTGTTTAAACAAATAAATTAAGTAATTACATTTAATTGTTTAAGTAAGTTTAAAATCATATTTGATACACATTTGATTTATATTTTTAAGAAAGAAGTCGATGGAATATGCTTAAAGAACTTAAGTTTATTTTAAAGTGATTTTATAAGTTCTGAAATGTGTTTCAAAGTCTTGAAGATAATTACGTTCTTAATCAGGTTAGTTTCGTAATTATATTTGAAATATTTTAATAGGTCAATGTTCCTTGAAATTATATTTGAAATATTTTAATAGGTCAAGGTTCATTAAAATTAACATTGGATATTATTTGAATAAAGTTAGATTTAAAATATGTGGTTAAAATCAATTTGATAATTAAATATAGTACAAGGTACACATGTTTTATTATTATTTGTACACGGCTATATTTAAGCAAGATCTAGATTTACTATTATTTGGATAAAAGTTGAATTTATGCTAAAAATAGTAAATAGCGATCCTAAAAAATAGGAATTAATTTAAATGGTTATTTAAATGTTGATAAATCTGGTTTATGCTTATTATTCAATATCTTGTTTAAGTACTAACATGGCAGCATAGCATTGGACAATTACAAACACAATGACGAAATTATTATTAAGCTGTTAGTACACGTCAGTTTGAAGATAACCTCAAGATCTTGAAGTCAGGCGCTGAAAGACCAGGTCAACAGAAAATAACGGATAGGAGCCTTCTTGTTTTTGAAGATGTGTTGAGGCGTACACTATATATATGAGGCTTCCGTCCAGAACTAAGACAACATCTTGATACACCTTTTCTTACAACTTTCTATCTTGATTTAAGATTTCTCTAAGTGTTTAAAGAGTTGTAATTCTTAGTTCATCTAGCTCTTACATTTGTAATAGGCTTAAGAGTTCAAAAAGAGTTAGATTAAGTTTAATACGCCTAATCAAGAATACTTTTCAAAGTGTTCAACTTGTGAATCTCTATTGTGAGATTTGGGATTTTGCTTTTATTAAAGGGACTTGTAATACGGTTCTTCAAGGGGAAGAACGTGGTGAGAGGAGATAGTGAGATCTTCTTGGTTGTATTAAAGTCGGATTAATAAAAGGCGTTGAAATCCTACGGGTTGAAAGAGAACCCATAGGCGGGGAGTAGGTTGGTTAGAACCGAACCTCGTTAACATATCGTGTGTTATACTTTAAAGTTTATTTTTCCGCACATACGTTATAGTTTACGAATTGGCTCAAAACTGTTCCAGAAGACAGTTTTGACAGTCTCCTCAAACTCTTGAGACAAACTGCCAGAAAAGTTTAAAAAGCCCATACTCTCTATTCACCCCCCCCCCTCTAGAGAGTATTCAACCTCCTATTAACTTTCATTTGGTATCAGAGCTAAGTTTCACACAAAAAGATTAATATCTTGTGATGGATCCAATAGGAGAAGGGTTGTTTGCTCAAGGTCGTTCGTGTTCAAGACCTCCTTTGTTTTGCGGTACAAATTTCTCACATTGGAAAACTTTGATGAAAATGTTTGTGATTGATCAAGATATGGAGCTTTGGGAGATCATAACTAAAGGACCTAAGATTCCCATGAAAAAGGACGCTCAAGGAAATGATGTAATTAAGTCCGAGTCCGAATATTCACAAACAGATTTGGAATGGGTTTCCAAAAACTATAGAGCAATGAATCAATTATGTTGTGCTTTGAATGGTACTGAGTTCAATCGAGTTTCTTCATGTACAAGTGCTAAAGAAATATGGGACAAGTTGGTTGTGACATACGAAGGAACAAGTCAAGTAAAGGAAACAAAGATCAACATCCTCATGCATCAATATGAAATGTTCAAGATGAAAAAGGATGAGAATATAAATGAAATGTTTACTCGTTTTACTTTGATTACTAATAGTTTGAATTCTCTTGGAAAAACTTTTACTAATGCAGAAAAAGTCCAGAAGGTCTTAAGGTGTCTTCCAAGATCCAAATGGGGTCCAAAAGTCACCGCCATAGAGGAAGCTCAAGACTTGAGAGTTCTATCGCTTGACGATCTCCTTGGAAAACTCACAACACATGAACTTACCCTACATGATGATGGAGATAATGATGTAATACCTTCCATGAAAAATCTTGCATTAAAGGCAAAGAAACATCATGAATCCTCAAGTGATAGTGAAGATAGCGATGATGAGGAAGATCCATTTGCGTTAATTACAAAAGGTCTTGAAGGAATTATGAAGATGCGAAAACGATTTAAGAAATTTAAATCCAGAAATAAAGGTAAGTCTTCTAATTCTAATTCAAATTTTAAGACTAACAAACTTGCTTGTTTTGAATGTGGTTCTACAGAACATATCGTAAAGGACTGTCCTAAGAAGAAAAGGCAATCCTACAAAAAGAACAAAAACAAACAAGCGATGGTTGCAACTTGGAGTGATTCCGAAGTATCATCCGAATCTGAAAATGAAGATGGACAAGCTCATGTATGTCTTATGGCTGATAATGATGACAATGATGATTTAGATCAAAATCACAAAGAGGTACGTGAATATCTTAACACATGCACAAAAGATGAATTGGTTATAACACTCCTAAATATGTTTCAAATTGAGAAAATTTTAAAAGATGAGAAAAACATTTTGGAAGATCAATACGTCATTATGCTGAAGGTTGTGAAGAAATTATAAATAAAAATAATTCGCTAAAGGCTGAAAAATCAAATCTTGAAAAGACTGTCAAGGTCTTGAAAGAACAGAATCTCAGTCAGACTAAACAGCTTATTGATCTTAAAAATGAGAACAATGATCTTGAAGCCAGGATCAAAACCTTGAAACTGGAATCTGAGAAAAATCTACAAGCATTAAACAAGCTTAATGAGTCTGAATCTAAACTTACTAAAATGCTTACACAACAAAAATCAACTAGTGATAAACGTGGTATTGGTTATAATCATGTTACACATAACTATAAGAGTAAAACCACATTTGTAAAAGGTGCAAATAAACATAAACGTACTCCTACTTGCACATTTTGTTGCAAAAAAGGACATATAAGATTTGCATGTCCTTACAGACGTAAAGACGATTATATTATCAAGAATTCCTTTCCTTTTGAATTACGTGAACAGATAAAGCAAATATGGGTTTCTAAAGGAACAAGACCACCCAACATGGTCTATCCCGAATATGGTTCCAAATTTGTCACTTGGATAGCCAAGTAAGGTTGAGAAAGGTTATTTTCTTTTGTTTTGTAGGATAAACAAAAATGGATTCTAGATAGTGGATGCTCGAGGCATATGAGTGGTAAAATATCTTTATTTTCTGAAATTAAAGAAAAATGCAATGGCTCAATCACCTTAGGAGATAAAGGTAAATGCAAAATTTTAGGCGTTGGTAAAATCGGTAAGAATCCATCTAAAACTATTGACAATGTTTATTTAGTTGAAGGTCTAAAATTTAATTTGCTAAGTGTGTCTCAACTATGTGATAAAGGTAATGAAGTAATTTTTGACAAAGAAAAATGTGTTGTTAAAAATCCTAATACTGGAGATACTCTCATTACTGCTCTTAGAAATGATAATGTTTATGCTTTACATACTAACGAAATTGCAGTGCAAAATTTCAAGTGTTTGAAAGCTATTACAGATAATCCAAAACTTTGGCATAGACGTCTTGGCCATATCAATACTCACACCATGCAGAAGTTGATAAGTAAAGATTTAGTTAAGGGACTTCCAGCTCTTGACTATAAACAATGTTCTATTTGTGACGCATGCATTAAAGGTAAACAAGTAAGAAGTTCATTCAAACCGAAGAAAATGGTAAGTACATCAAGACCATGTGAACTATTACATATTGATTTATGTGGACCAATGCGTGTACGGAGCATAAGAGGTAAATCTTATATCCTAGTTATAGTTGATGATTATTCTAGATTTACGTGGGTTGATTTTCTAAAGGATAAAAGTGAAGCCTTGAAACCGTTTTCAAGACGTTGTAAAGAGATGCAAACTCAACTGAACCTTCCAATAGTCTCGGTTAGAAGTGACCATGGAAGAGAGTTTGATCAATTAGGCTTTGACTCCTTTTGTGAAAAATATGGTATAACCCATAACTTTTCAGCTCCTAGGACACCTCAACAAAACGGTGTAGTTGAAAGGAAAAATCGAACTTTAGAAGAGATGGCAAGAACAATGCTTATTGAAAATGGATTAGCTAAACACTATTGGGCTGAAGCTGTTAACACAGCTAATTATGTCTTAAATAGATGCCTTATAAGACCCATACTTAAGAAAACTCCCTATGAGTTATTCAAAGGAAGAAAACCGAATATAGCATACTTTAAACCATTTGGTTGCAAATGTTTTATTCATAATAATGGTAAAGACAATTTAGGTAAATTTGATGCTAGAAGTGATGAAGGTACATTTCTTGGATACTCACTTAATAGTAAAGCTTATCGAGTGCTAAACAAACGTACAGGTATAGTTGAAGAAAGTATACATGTTGTTTTTGATGAATCCGAAAATGCAACTTTAAGTGAAGGTTTTAAAGAGTTAAACCTTAATAAACATTTTGATGATTTAAGTGATAATGAACTGGATATTAAAAATGCTAGTGCAGTTAAAAAGATTAACATGCAGGATACCATACAAAGTATTGAGGATGAAGGAAAACAGGTTGTTAACATTGAAGACTCACAGTCTGATCTTGAGACCCAACCTCAAGATCTTGAGATAGTTCCTGAACATACTGTTTTGGGTACACCAATTAGAAATACTTCAAAAGAAGTAAGTACAAGTTCATTAAATGAAAACGCACCATCCATACTACGAAGAAGAACTAGAAAGTCATATCAACATCCTCCAGAGAATATTATAAGTGATCCAAACAAAGGTACGCAAACTCGATCCTCTCTTAAGAATCTATGTGCATTTTCTGCTTTTATTTCTCTCATAGAACCTAAAGATGTTAAAGAAGCATTACAAGAACCAGAGTGGATCATTGCAATGCAAAATGAATTAAATGAATTCGAAAGGAACAAAGTTTGGGATCTAGTTGAAAGACCTCCAGATCGTACTATTATTGGAACAAGATGGGTCTTTCGAAATAAACTCAATGAGGATGGAGATATTGTAAGGAATAAAGCAAGACTGGTAGCTCAAGGCTATAATCAAGAAGAAGGAATAGATTATGATGAAACTTTCGCACCTGTGGCAAGGTTAGAATCTATCCGTATTATGCTTGCTTTTGCTTCATACATGAATATTAAACTATATCAAATGGATGTTAAATGTGCATTCTTAAATGGATACTTGCAAGAAGAAGTATATGTTAAACAACCACCCGGTTTTGAAAATTCTGATCTACCTAATCATGTGTTCAAACTAAATAAAGCATTATATGGCTTGAAACAAGCTCCAAGAGCTTGGTATGACAGATTTAGCTCACATCTACTTGAAAATGAATTTCAACGAGGTAAAATTGATAAAACTCTTTTCATTAAAACTAAAGGAAAAGATATTCTAGTTGTTCAAGTATATGTTGATGATATATTGTTTGGAGCTACTAATGATTCTTTGTGCAAGGAATTTTCTGAGATTATGTGCAAAGAGTTTGAAATGAGCATGATGGGAGACTTAACATTCTTTCTTGGACTACAAATAAAGCAAAAGAAAGATGGCATATTTATTTGTCAAAGTAAATATGTTAGAGATTTATTGAAAAAGTACAATATAGATCAATGTAAAGAAGTTAATACGCCTATGAGTACAACACTAAGTTTGGACCAAGATATAAATGGTAAGAGTGTTGATCAAAAGACTTATAGAGGTATGATTGGTTCTTTATTGTATTTAACTGCTAGTCGTCCTGATATCATGTTTAGTGTTTGCTTATGTGCTCGTTTTCAAGCTAACCCAAAAGAATCTCACTTAACAGCAGTTAAGAGAATCTTTAGATATTTATATGGGACTAAAGACTTTGGTCTATGGTACCCTAGCTGTGGAAATTTTAGTTTAATTGGTTTTTCAGATGCTGATTATGCTGGATATAAAGTTGATAGAAAAAGCACCTCAGGATCGTGTCAGTTCTTAGGAAATTCATTGATCTCTTGGTATTCTAAAAAGCAAAATTCAGTTGCTTTATCTACAGCTGAAGCTGAATACATAGCTGCCGGTGCATGTTGCTCTCAAATTTTATGGATTGCTCAACAACTTAGAGACCTTGGAATTGATTTCAAAGGCATACCAATAAGATGTGATAATACAAGTGCAATTTGTATTACAAAGAATCCTGTGCAACATTCTCGTACAAAACACATTGAGGTACGTCACCATTTTATAAGGGATCATGTTGAAAAAGGTAATATTTCTTTATCTTTTATATCTACTGAAAATCAATTAGCGGATATATTTACAAAACCTTTAAGTGCTGATCGTTTTGCTTATATACGTATGGAACTTGGCATGCTAAATGACGTTGCATAAATTAAGGGGGAGTATTATCAAAGAGTAATATCTTAGAGTAATGGCATATGAGTAAAAGGATTGAGACGTTAATTACATAAAAAAAAAACCAAGTATGTATTAAGGGGGAGCATTACGTATTATTGTGATCATATATGTGTTTATGCATATTTTTGAGAATTGAAAATTTGATTTCAATTTCTTAAAAAATTATTATTATTTGTTTTATAAATATGGGATTTCTCAGTTTCTGTTCCGAAAACTGTTAAAAAACAATAATCATCTGGTTGATTTTGTTTTTTTATTAGATCTCGGGATGTGTGCCAAGGTTTTAGATAGAAAGGAAATACTATCTTTATCTGAATACCATCTGTTAACCAGTCTTGAGGAAATTCGGTTTCTGATAATTGAACACCATTATAGGTACATTTAATATGTCGTTCTTTACTCCAGTCATCGAAATCTTCAGACCACTCAGCACGTTGGAATAATAGTAGACGAACAATATTTTTTGCTATTATCAATAAAGGAATTAAAATATATTTTCTAAAAATGGACTGAGTCATTAACATCAAACTCCTTATTAGTTGAGCAAACGGGACGGTATCCCAGGTTTCGGCTACTTTTATTTGTTTATCTTCTTCTAGTTTTGCTTTTTCTTCCTTTTGCGTTAATAGAAATTCTTCTAATTTTTTTTCCGCTAATTCTTCTTTCTTTACTTCTTGTTCCTTTAATTTTTCCTGTTGAGAAAGTGGAATTTCTGGTTTTTTTCTCATATACCTTTGAACTCGTCTAATAAGTGTAACAACATACACAGAATAAAAAGAGGCTTCCTTTGTTCGGTTGAAAAAAAGTGGCGAATGTACTTTTGCTTGAAACAATTCCAAAATAAGAATTTTACGTCTTTGAGCACGCATGGAACCTTTGATTATATCTCGACGAAAATCAGATTGTTGGGCATACTGTGTCAAATCCACTTCGTCTGCATCGTTATTATCTTGCTTAGTCGTATAAATCACTACAGGGTTCGATTGCCTTGTGCGGATTTCATAATCCAGCACCACGTCTTTTTCAAGTGCTCTTTCATATTGTTCGGGCTCGTTAATTAATTGGTGTGACCAACGAGGAACTTTTTTTCTTATTTCGTTTATTCTTTTTGAAATTGGTTGAGTAAACGCATATGCTGTGGTTGTATCAATTAAAAAATTGAAAAATCTTTCTTTATTTTCTGAACTAATTTGTTCTTGTTCGGAAAATAACAAATTTTTGTTTTGATTGAATGTTGAGTCTCCATCAAATTGACTCATTTTTGGTTTTTTAAGTTCAAATTCTTGATAATTGGAATCATTAAGTAAAACATTATGAATTTTATTTATAAAAAATTTATCAATTAAATTATTCACTGTAGTTTCATTTATATTTATAAAGGGTGAAACCATTTTTTTTATTAAAACACGATAGGATCCCATTAATAATGGATCATGTATTTTTTTCAAAAATTCCCTTTTAGTTTTATCATTTTTGTTTTCTAAGCATAATCTTGTTTTTTTATCGAGTACATCTATATAAAAAATGTCTTTGTCTAGAACCGTAATTCTATTATTTAATTCATTGCTTAAACTGTTTCTTTTTTGTTCATTTGTAGAAATCCAATTATTGGATAGTTCATCATCATATAAGAATTTTTCTGTTGTATCCAAAGAAATCTTTCTTTGTATCATTTCCCAGAAAATTGATAAACTGGGTGGATATGTAAAAGAAATTCTTTGTTTTCCATCATTTTGACATGTATAAAAAAAATATTGTGACATTTCATTTCTTACCGCATTTTCAAATCGATTGTTTTTTATATATCGCGTTGGACGATTCCAACGTTTATAGTCGAAAAGAAGAAAAAGAAGGGATTTTTCAAACCCGAAGAAGTTTTTCTTTTCTTCTTTAAGTATTTCTAACGAAGTTGGGCTATTTTTATAGCATGCTTCTTTTAAGTGCAAGTGGAATTCATCCTTTGTTTTGTCCTTTCCATTCACTCGGATCTTTTCCATTTCATCGATTTGGATTTTGTCCGGATCCTCCTTTTCTTCCGAAAAAAGGGAAGGAGAAGGATCTTCTTCGGTGAATCCCTCTTCTTCCTGTTCTGTTTCTTCCTCACTTTCTTTCGTTTCTGGGGTTTCTTTCAGTTTTTTAGTAAAAATAGGTGACGGCATTCTGCCTAAATAGTAGACACAGGTAATAAAGAAGAGAATACTAAAGATTCGAGCCATAGAATTTCTCAATTCTGACACAAGGTACTTATTAGATCGAATAGAATGATT
>NC_080052.1:12252120-12359620 GCF_026212465.1 Amaranthus tricolor
ACTGTGTTGGAGTATATTAGTTAGCTTTGCATTCTCTTTTTGTGCTTTGATCTGCTTTATCCAGGGTTACTGAAGACCCTATTTCTTATAAGGGTTGTACCCTCTTGCTACCCATATTTTCTATCTTGTATCTTTTTGTATAATCTTAGCATTGAATTAATATTATGTCTTTTACTTTCACAGCTAAGTTTGTACATTTTATTCATTGAAAAAGGAAAACATGCTTGAAATGAGAAAAGCCCAACTGGGTTGAAAACCCGAAAGGGCAACCTAGGCAAAAGAGCGGCATGAGTGGGTGAGCAAGTGAGACATGGAAAAAGTTAATGAGTGGTTAAGACGAAAACTCAAAAATGAGTTCCTAGGCGAAATGAGAAATAAAGAGAGATTCTAAATTTTTGCATCTCAATTGTTCTTGAAGCCTGTGACATAAGAAGCGGGAGCTATAAGGTTGGTATTTGGGTAGGCCATATTGGAGGAATAAGTGTAGAATTTATTTCATTTTCTATGTTCTCTAGGAGTTATAAGGAGGTTGAAGCGTAGGGACTTGGGTACTTACTATTTGTACTATTATTTGTTGTTGTGTTTCTAGTGTGACAAGTATGGGGGGAAGTGGTATGATTTTCTTGGAATACTTGGTCACACTAGGGGATTAGAGGAGTATAGAAAAGGGAGGCATAAGATGTAGACTAGGTTTGGAGACCGTGTCTTAACCTTCATTTTTCATTGTCAACCTTGATTTGCTCAAGGACGAGCAACGGTTAAGCATGGGGAGTTTGATAAGTGCAATTATTTTCACTTATTTATATCATTTTATACTCCTTAATGATGGTCGTTGTTAGTAATTTCATGCATATTTTGAAGATATATGCTATATTACTCATTTTGGTTATTCATGTTGATTTTGAGTGGTTTTGATTGTTTTAAGCATAATTCTTATGGTTTTAATGATCGCGGAGTTTACTAAGGGGACTTTAGCTCGGGTAAAGATGTTCTATAAAGAAAAAATGAGCAAAAGAGTAAAAGTGTGTTTATAAGGCAAATGTTTTGAGGTGAAATTTGATATATGTCTATCTTTTAGTCATAACGTTTGATAAAAAGATTACATTAATGCAAGGTTTGCGGCATTAGAAACTAAACTTCAAGAGCTTTCCAATGGTACATTATATGTCCGATTCTTATAACCGAGCAAGAAATGACGATCGTTTGATGTTTGCAGAACTGTCAGCCAAAAACGCTGACTCGGCTTCCTGGTCAAAGTGGACGCCGAGTAAGGTTTTTCTTCTGGAATCCATGCAGCCCATTTTTCAATACTTTAATTTTGTATTATTTATTTTTGTCTTTATTTTAATTAACTTCTTAAGGGTTTATTTAGGGGTTGATGAGGAGCATTTAGGTTAAGCATTCTTTTAGAGGAGCACAACGAGGGAGACTAAAAACCTCTTTTCCTTCTTCCTCCTTCATCTTCCTCTCCATTTGAACACCATTTTAATTCTTGTAAGCTTTTGATTTCTTGTCTTTGATTTACTTTCTCATTATATTAGTCTAATATTTCTTTATCAAATTGTACCTAGTTTAGTATTTTCATGTCAAACATTAATTGTTTTTTCCTAGAAGTTGTCATTTAATAAAAGTAGTATTGTTCTTATTTTTGTCTCTTGGATCTTTAATTGTTTGTCTCATAATTTAATAAAAAAATTTTAAATGAAGGTGGCCAATTTTCTCTATTTCAATACTTAAGGGACTTAATTAGTAATTTAAAAAATTCTTGATGGTAATGAAAATCATTATGTCAAGTGATTAAACAACATTTAACAATTAATATAGAATAAGTCATCCCTAGAAGGCATATAAAACACTATCAAGGGAGATAATGCTAATCATTGTATTAATAAATATTTCATAAAAAAATATAAAGAAACAATGCAAAGCAATGCATGTTTTTGACATGTTACGACGCTTAAAAGCATCACAATTTACGATAGCAACGCTTCAAGAAAGTGTCCCTATTTTAAGTGTGGGTTTTGACAAACACTTTAAAAGCGTCACTACTTTCAAAGATTGTGATGCTTTTAAATTGTACTATTTGTATTTTTAAATACACTTTTTTAACATTGCTAATTACATTAGTGACGATTTTCATGTCAATATTTGACTTTTAGTGCGTGCCAATTGTAGTTTAGTTTGAGAGGCTTTTTTCAGTCGCTATTTGTGTTTTTATGACACTCTAAGCGTCACTGTTTGAAATTTGCGACACTTTTCATGTTTGTGTTGGGCTATTTTTTGTGCCATTATAATTGTCCCTCTTTCTTTTGTGATAGTTGTCTTTGTCACTAGTCTTTATGACACTTTTTGACATCACTACTTGCAAATTTGACACATTTTCCTAATAGCGATTATAAACCCTGCTATAAACACTAAAATTAGTATAAATCACTAAAATAAGTATATCATTCACAGAGTATACCGAGAATTCGATAATTCAATATAAATATAAAGTATCTAGAATCTACAAAAAATATATATTATTTCAATCATTAAAAAAACTAAACGGTAATTGTATTATATTGCACAAAAATTCACTATTGCAAAAAAAAGCAAACTTCAATGTCAAACTATAATAGTTGTAGAAAGAACTCAAAGTAAAATTGTGTCTTTGTTGTAATGTTGTGACTCATGAATGTAGTCTTTGCTTGATCTGATAAAGCCATTTATCTACGCTATAATGAGAAGCACGCATACAGACAAAAAAATAAATAATTTCATATATTTTAAAAATAGGTAGCAAAAGGAGTTTGCAATATAAATGTTAACGAAAGAAAACCTACATACTAAGAACCCCAGCCCCAAGAAAAAACCCACCTAGGTAAGAGCTCTAATTAGTCTTTAATGTCTAATCAGTCAATACTTACATCTAGCCAAATCAGACATTAACTATACCCAATAACTGTAAAAAAAAAAAAAAAAAAAAAAAAATCATTTGTTAAAGAAACATATAATACATTAGACAAAAAAATAGTAGAATTAGAAAGGATTAAACACATAGAATTGATATGAGTAATTTAAAGGAAAGAACCAACGCTAATAATGAGCTCTTCATTACATGTATATGGAGCACGAAGTGAAAGAGTGGTGAGATCATTAACCAAGAATAATTAATGACAGGAAAAATAAGTAATAAAGGGATGAAGACTTATAATTTTTCTTTTAAATTTTTTGAACTTTAAAACGATTTTGTTAATTAAAAATTAGAGGATATAAATCCTTTTTAATCATTTTCCTTATTTTCCTTTAACATCTCTTTGTTATCCTTCATAAATATTTTTGGTCTCCTTCTCTTTCATCCCCTTCCCTACCCATCATTTTTATTTTCGATTGTTATCCAAGAAAATACAAATAGTTTCCTCACTAAACACTTCGGGAATAAAACTAAAGGTGTAGGTGCATTTTCATCCCCTCCTTTTTGAAATAATGCATTTTGAATTGTTGAAATGGCTAGGGTTGAGCTTCTCTAATTGCAATTAATGAATAACTAAGAACAAATATTTAATTACAATAGTTTAACTTTCCGTGTAAATGCATAAATTACCTTAATCTAATTATACTACTCAGTCTATTCCTTAAGAAGTTTTCACTTGCGATTTTGGGTATTTTAATTATTGTTCTCACAAAGAATATTTTTATATATCAAAAATTTTGGACAAAAATAAATTTACTTATCTTCTTTTTAATATTTTTATATTCTTTATGGTCCACAATTGCTTCCCACTAACTTTTTAAATAAAATTTTATTTGTTGTGGTTCCCATAGTTTTTCCACTAACTTTGTTTTAATATTTAATGATTATGATCCCTACTTTTTCACCATAAAATTTATTATTCCATAAAATATTATATTAATTATCTAAAAGATTATATTTTTCTTAATTCCTGTAAATATTTATTGTGAGAACTTTATTAAGGAGTAGAGAGTATTAGTTTCTATTATACGATAGAAAATATTTTTACATTTGTCATCAAGAATATGTTAATTAGTTTCAACTGAAATAAATATTTACTATATATTTTATTGAATATTCATCTTTTTATTTTTTAGCTTTTTGTGGAAAAAATAGGCATGGTTGTGACCCTCTAACAAATATCAATTAGTTTAATATATATATATATATATATATATATATATATATATATATATATATATATATATATATATATATATATATATATATATATATATATATATATATATATATATATGTATGTATATATAAGATAGAGAGATATTCTAGATGTTAGATATATTATAATAGCTCACTTGTCTTTCTTTGGAGAAGAATATAGAATGCTTTGTGAGAGGTGTAATAAAAAATTTGAAATGAAGGTGGCCAATTTTCTCTAATTCAATACTTAATAGACTTAATTAGTAATTTAAAAATAGTTAATGGTAATGTAGATCATAATCTCAAGTGATTATACAACATTTAACAATTAACATAGAATAAGTCAACTAGAAAGGCACATAAAACACTATCCAGGGAGATAATGGTAATCAATATATTTATTAAATTTTTCATAAAAAATGTATTAACAAATAAATTAAAAGGAATCAAAACCACAATAAAAAATAAGATTTCTTTAAGGCTTTATGTGTCACCTCCTTTTATCTCTAATGTAGTACTCCTATATATACACAAGTCTCTACTTTGCTTTAACTCTTATACAAGAATACAATCCCCAACAAAGTGAAATCAAAATACTTCTTATTTCAATTTTCAAGAAAACATTTATTAAATTGCAATTCATTTTTATTTATTAGAATTTTTAATTATAAAAAATGGGTTTGTTCAAGAGTGTTAAAATTGAGCATAGGAGAAGCTCTTGTAGTAGTTGTGATGGTCATCATCATGATAATGAAACTGAGATGGATGAAATAAATTGGGGTGCTCTTGAAAGGCTTCCAACAGTTGAAAGGGCCCACATTAGCTTTTTGCATGGTGTTGCTGGTGATTTTAAGGAGGTTGATGTTAAACGACTTGACTTTTATGAGAGAAGGGCTTTGTTGAATAAATTGGTTACAAATATGACTCAGAATGAATTGTTCTTGCACAAAATCAAGACTAGGTTTGAGAGGTAATTTTAATTAAGTTTTTGTTGCCTTATGTTTCCGATTTTTCCTTTTCTTTTCTTGCATAATGTGTGTATTTGATCTTGTAATTATTGCATGCATGTATTTGATCTTGTTGAATTATATCATTTGCGAGTTTTATTAATTAAAAAGGAATGAAATATCTACTATTTTTTTCATATCACTAGCGAGCGATATATAAAAATATAATTTAATATTAATCTACTTAATTATTTTTAATTTTCGATTTTGAATTGTAGCTTGCATTTAAGGTATATTATTTTAGATTTGCTTTTAATTTTTTTTCTATGCCCAAATCTATTTTTTTATAGTTTAATTTATCAATTGCCTAATTTTCTCACTTGGTTAATGAATAGGGTTTCCCTGGCATTCCCATCTATAGAAGTCCGGTTTCGGAATCTGAATGTAGAGACCTATGCTTATGTGGGTAGTAGAGCTTTACCCACAATCTACAATTCCTTGGTCAATATGGTTGAGGTATTTTAAATTGATAACTATATATCCACATACGTTAAGAGTTTTTTATAGACTTGGTACACACTTTATTTAATGATAACTAGTATTACTTTTTTTTTTTCATTTAAAATGTTCTATTTTAAAAAGAAAATTTTGATTAAGATTTTAAGACATATATGAATGAAACAATATATTCATGTGAGATTTCGTTATATTCTTCTTAATGTATACTTTTTTACTATATATTTTTTTTATAATTTTTATATTGCGTATTTAGAAATATTAAGGCTTAAAGTTTACTTTGAAAACTGTGCAAAAAGAACGAGAAGAACAAAAATAAACAGAGAGTATTTTCAAGGAAAAATTACCATGAATAATACAACATTTCGTTAATTTCCCTAAAATAATACGAACTTTTGATTAATCATGAATAACACCAACTTAGGAGAATAATATCAACTTTAGTTTATTAATTAATTTATGAATTTTCTTTTGTCATATAATCTTCAATAATTTGATTTCTAACATGTTAGGATATTCTAGAAAAACACCAGATGGTATTATTTACGGTTAATCAAAGGTTGGTATTATTGTAGAAATGTATAAGCAAAATGTTGTATTATCCTGTTAATTCTTTTTTTTAATAATTAAATTTAATTTTACATACTTAAGATTTTAATACTTTAAATTTACACTACAAGAATGTGTAAAAGATTTTAAGGTTTGATAAAATTTTGAATCTATTGAAAGAAAAGATGAAAAATGTTTCTTCCTCTTATACTTCGCCATCTTATTATTATTGGTTTTTTAGATAGTGTTGTATGAAATGTAAATATAATTTATTCTATTTTCTTTTGTTTGGAAGGGTGTGATAAACTTTCTAAAAATACAACCAAGTCAGAAGAGGAAACTGCAAATTCTGAGTGATTTAAATGGAATTATCAAACCTGGCAGGTAACTAAAACGGATTCTTTCTTAATATTAAGCTGTAGTTTTAAATTTCATTTTATATAGAAAATAAAGATAACATGTCGAGTCATGCAAACATGTAATCAAGATTTGCTGTTATATGTTTTTCTTATTGTTTACTTATTTATTTATTTATTTATTAAATTATATTTTATATATCCTCCAGGATGACTTTACTTTTAGGGCCACCAAGCTCAGGGAAGACAACCTTATTATTAGCTTTAGCTGGTCTTCTTGATTCAGAATTGACGGTATGAAAAGACTGTTTCGTAATATTTTATTTCAAATATTGCATTTGTTTTTTCGTCAATAAACTAATTCAATAGTTAATAATGATATAGTTAATAATGATAATTGTGTATTATTAAAAATTATAAAAATTAGATATTAATAAATTTTATGTTGACACGAACTATGTATGATCTCAATTGACTATACTTTAATGTTTTAATTAAAAATAATATAAATTAAGGGTGATTAATAGTAACCAAAAACAAATGAAATGGGTGGAGTATTTAATAACACTTCCTGAAATCTTGATTCTGAATTGTTTCTCTAATAGAAGACCGGGTGAAAATCACCTATTTTCACCTAAAAATGCCTCCTACTAAACAATTTTTATTTAATTATTTTCAGTTTTCTAACCTATGTCCCATTTGCATATGCTAAGACAATAGAAATGTTAATTTTTTAAAATTTTAATTAATGATATTCTTTAAAATTTTATTACATTTACTTGTTTTACAAGTGAATTTAAAATAATTACTAAATTTATTGTTAAACCTATACATTAGATGCATAGAATAAAAAAAATCAAATTAATGTATGAGAAAAAAATCATGTTTTTAATAAGATATTCTAGCTATATTTCTTTCAACTATGTCAAAATTCAAATTAAGAAATAAAATAAAATGAAAAATTATATTTTCATTTATTAATTTATCTATTTCTTTATGATGGAAAACGAAGAGCATTTATTTCAAAAACAATAAATGTTTTTGTTTTGGTTGTAATTAGTATGCATGCCATTTTGACCGGGAAGAACACCCCTACCCTAGCATACTTTCCGTATTTGACTCCCCTAGCTATCCTAGCTAGTCCACCATATGATACTTCTTTTATCACTTTCATTCAGCATCAGGGGTAAAATGTGTGATTTCATAGAAAGAAAAATTGAATTAGACAAAGAAGAAAAAAATAATTAGAGAATAAAATTAAGTGATTGAAATAGAGAGTATTAATTTGTGAATAAGATTAAGGAAAATTTGCAAAGAAACATCTTATAAAACCAAGTTTTTGGAAAAAAATACCTTTTAAATTTTTTTTTGTAAAAAAATACCTTTTAAGAGACTTTTTATTAAAAAAAACACCTTAAATCAGTTTCCGGTGACTTTAATTAACTTTCAGGCGTTGACTATGCCATTTGAGCTCAAAAGTCAATGCCTGAAAGTTGACAAATGGCTCAACGCCTGAAAGTTGACAAAAGTTACCGGAAACTGATTTAAGGTGTTTTTTTCAATAAAAAGTCTCTTGAAAGGTATTTTTTTACAAAAAAAATTTTAAAAGGTGTTTTTTTACAAAAGACTGGCTTTATAAGGTATTTCTTTGCAAATTACTCTAAGATTAAAAGAATGAAAGTGAAATTATTAATAAAAGTGTGCAAAATAAGGACATATAGAATATTCTTCAAATAATTTATAAGATCGAGAAAGATCAAGAGTTTATTTTTAATTTCTTTTTCCTAAGCAAAATTTGAACTTTGTTTTAGTGATACACTTCAAATAATTAGTGGTTTGAGTAGATGTGACAATACAACTATAATTGTTAAATATTCTACAATAATAAAAATGCTCGGTAAAATAGTAATATATTGTTGAATACAATTTATAAGAATAATCTTAAATCGCTACAAGTTAGAAATTTCTCAATCAAAACAGCTAAATATAGCTCTAAACGCTATATAAATTGCTAATTACTTTTTATAACAATGTTTTAGCCTCAATAAAACACAACCTTTAACCGCTACTAAACTCATAACCCGTGCCGAACAGGCCCAATATCATGCTTTATTATGTGGAGCGGCACAAATGAGTTAATTCAATATTAAAATGGAAAGAGAAACCGTTGACGTTCTAAACTAGGTATTATATAAAATTAATTCGAGTAGAGAAAAATAACGGATAATTTATATTCCTATGGCCGCATCCCATCCAAAAAGTGGATCATGTGATTGTAGTCAATTATAAACCCAAATAGATACAGCCATGCAACAAGAAAAAATATGAGTAACATCGATTGCTCGTGAATAAAGTTACCCAAATAGGGGCTACATATACATGTATATATATGAGACATGAAAAGCCATAAGTTAATTAATTATAGTCGGATACCCATGTTTAGGTTTCTGGAAAAGTGACGTACAATGGACATGAGTTTGATGAATTTGTTCCTCAAAGATGTTCAGCTTATGTCAGTCAAAACGACGTTCATATCTGTGAATTGACTGTTAGAGAAACGTTAAGTTTTTCTGCCACTTGTCAAGGACTTGGTTCTGCTTATGGTACGTCTACTATCTATATCATCATCATCATCATCTTCATCAAACCATACACATGCACTGCTTTTTTTATTGATTATAAAATAATTTGATGAAAACCATGCATGTTGTTTTTTAATAGAGCTCCTCCTGGATCTACTCAGAAAAGAAAAAGAATTAGACTCTAAACCTGATCCATTACTTGACGTACTATTAAAGGTTAGTCAATAAATATCCTTTATCTCTGCTTCCTTGCTTAATACTACCTCCATTTCACTTAAAGGGAACATTTGCTTTTTTCGAATATTTAATATCTTTTACTATACATAACGTAATATTATTATACATATACATGTATATACATAATGTAATATCTTTACGTCGAGATAAATCAAACAAAATCTCACTTGACTATATTTAGTTTATAGATTAAAAATAAAATATAAATTAAGAGTAATGAATAAATAGTGTCAAAACAAAAATATCTCATTTTCATTAGAATAGAGGGAGTATATTAATTCAATTCTTACAACCTCATTTCAGGGCCGCTGGGCCTGTGCCCCGCAACAATCTAAAACTATGAGAAAAAAGATGTTTTAATAGTTAATATAACGCCCATAATAGTAGGAGAATTTAATTGTTAGGTGCCCATAAAACTATTTCACCTCCAACCTCATAAATTTCAAGATTGACCCTCCCTTATTTAAAGTGGACAAATAAATAAAAATAACCAAGGACAAACTAGTTAATTTCCAAGGCCATCAACTAAATACTTGAGCTTTTAATTATTTCATTATTGAAAAAAAAATACTTTTAACACTGAAGAAAAATTATTAAGGGAATTTCATCAAAGAAGGGCTAAACTAACTGATGATGAAAGTTCCAAATTTTAGATTATACTAAATGCATTAGCTTCAAATATACATGTCACTTACATTAATTTTTTACTCCTGGGTTGTGTTAGGAAACAAGTAATTTATTTCAAATTATGAATTTTAATTATGAAATTATAATTAAAGAATCTGAAAATGACAAGATTTAGAAAGTTATTCTCAAATTCTCAACTTTAAGTAAATAATGATGGAATTCATCCAAATCCAAAATTGAAAAATTATAATTTGCTAAACAATAAATGGAGACAATTCTAGATTTTAAAATGAAATTATCGTTCACAAACATGACAATTGGTAATTTAGACATCTATATATACTAGATTACTAAAATATTAAGTTTATTATTAATTTTCAGTGACAAATAAATATCAAATATGTGTTTCCATTAATATCAATGAAGATTTTTTTTTTCATCATAAATATATATTCAAATATAATACTCAACAATAATAGTGTAGTTAATTCAATTAATTTATTTATATGAAACGACTAATAATAATTGAATTAACGATGGTTCAAGCACTTAAACGAGAAGTTAACCTAGTAAATTATTATTGTTCAATAAAAAATTATTATCGAATCTCAAGAAAAAAAAAAATATATATCATCTAATATTATCCTTTAATATTATCTGTGAAACGGAGCAAGTGGCAAGAAGAATCTTCTTGAAGTGAACTTTCTAATTAACAATCCTCAAATGTCTATCGAGTTCACTTGCGCAAGAAATATTTTCTACCATCTTAGTTAGTTTAAAACATTTATTTAAGATTGAAGTACATTAGAGAGATCTAATTAAATTTTATGTAAAATATTATTCAGATGTCTATGTCCAATAATCTAAACTTGGCAAGCTTAAATATTGAATCCTCAACTAACAACATAAATCACAAAACATACTTGTACGATAATGAAAAAAGTTGGATTTTGACTAACAAGAAGAGTCGAAATTCAATCGTTTTCAAAATATGCCGTCTAATTTCCACTATTTTTGTTAGCAGGAATAAATTCATTTATTAAAATGAGTTAGTCGTAATTTTAGTCGAAATTTAGACTAACAATGTATTTGTAGGTATTTAATTAGTCGAAATTTTGACTATGTATGCTAGTAGGAATTTAATTAGAATTTTCGACTATTTTCCAAATTGCCGACTAACTATTTGTATAAAAACCAGTAGGAAAGTTAAAATCCACAATTTTATAATTACAGCTGGGTCAATTTTTTTTTTCTATTTATTTATTGAAGTAAAATATTCTATTAATTAAAAATAATATAAATAATAAACAATAAATAATTATTATGATTTAATTGGCAAAAATAAACCAAATATATATGATATAAATCAAATAATTAAAAATTATTATACAAATTTACAATAAGTAAATTATTCCAATAAACAAAAATTCCATATCATTTTCATCAAATAAAATCTAAAACCGTAGAAGTTGAGGAGGCTGGTGCGATTAGAGCACGGATCCCACAAATTGGAGCAAGTTGGTCATCTTTTCATGTGTTCGGCATTGCTACTCCTCCAGAGCATCATGTTGGTCTTGAAAAATGGCTTGGTTTATACTGTTATCAAGTTGTTGTATTATGTCTTGTAGATGATCAAACATTTCATTCACCATTTGTTGCGAAGGACGAGCATTTTTGTATTGAGACTGCAACATCACGTGTAGTGCGGCTGATTGCAACACCAAAAATAGCCATAGCTAGAGAGTCTCTTTGTTTTTAGTGTCACGGATTCCAGATTTCGAACCAGGTCAAGAGAGACGGTGTTTAGATCTACCACATGTGCATCAATGGGTAGCTAAAACAAAACAAGTAAAATGTGTTTATATTTCCTCTGTAAACTGAACGTATCAAAAAATTTAATTAAACTTGAAAAAAAGAACAATACTAAAAATAATTTTGTTTCATTTTACAATGGCTAATCAACCAGCGATTCCTCAAATTTATCAACAACATCTACTCTATTCAAGTTAACTAAAACACATCACATATTCCTAATTTTTTTATTCTAAAACAATAATGTAAAACTTAATTACACTAATAACCTCCTCTTTCTCGCTTACCAAATGCAAACTATCTTTGATTTGCACTTGATGTATATGAGTAAATTACTTGTACGAAGAGGTGCACCATCGTCTAGCATGTCAATCTTTTGTACCACCACGTCAATCTTTTGTACGAAGACCAATACTTAAAATCTTTTGAATTGTGAAATTGGTTTTGTACCACCATGTCAATCTAATCTTGTTTCCAACGTTGTTCATATCATTTAATTAGGAATAAAAATTAATCATAAAATTTACTGAACTCTAGGCAGTTTTGCAAAATATATGAATGAAAAATTTTGTCTCTTTTATTCATTATATATACTTTTCCCTACTTGTAAAATCTATTTGAATTTGTGAATATAGACAAAACACCCTATCTATTATTAAAAAATATCTATCATTATTTTAGGAAGATCTCTAACTCTACATCAAACATCTAGTTCAATGTAATGCGAAAATCAGTTGAAAATCAGTCAAAATTCAATCAGTGGAATATAACATGAATATAACATATATAATTATGCATTACGATTTAAATAATATTAGATAAATATCATGACATATTTAATCAAACAATTCAACAAGAAGACAAAATTGAAATTACAAATTCAAAAAAAAAAAAAACAAATAAATTGATGAAAACATAATGTAGTCACTTGTATTTTTTGTGCGTTTTTAAATAAAATGAGAAATTTTTATATTTTGGAAGAATGGTATATGTGATGTTGAAGATGATATGATTTATTGTTTATAGAGAAACAATGATGATGAGCATGAAAAATCCATCCAAAACAAATTGAATTATCGACTTAAATTGCGACTACATTCCGACCAAACTTCTCCCTAATTATATTCCCACTAAAACATTGCTAGTCGGAAACAATCGCTAGTATTTCGAGTGACACAGAGCCAGACAATTGGAAATTTACTCGGATTTTTCCAACTAACTTATTGATAGATATTAAGTCAGAATTACCGATTAACAGTATGTAGTCGGAAATATCTCTCTGTATTATGTTAGGCGGTGTAGAGACTTTTTTTATATTGTCAAATAAAAATACATATAATTTTAACACATTTTAAGGTTAATGCACTTTGAAATAATGTTAATCAAGTCTTTACAATACTCTCGCATGTACTCAGTCTTACTCCTTATTTATTACTAATAATTCCAATGGCCTACTAATGGTAAACATCATCTAACTTGACATATAAATTAAAAATAATAACATAATTTCACAAGTCATTTTACAATAAACCATGACAAATAATTGAAACCAAACAACTTATAATTTTTATCGTTTTTTATTCGTATGAATATGAATACAGGCATCAGCTATGGAAAAACAAAGAAGAAATTTGTTCACTGAATATATTCTTAAGGTAAGTAATTAAACTTCATTAATTTCATACTAGTTTAAACTCACGTTACTCTTACTCTAATAAAAATTAGTAATTCATAACTCATCTTCTTGTAATAATTTATATTCAAATAGTTATAGGAGTAGATTTCTGTTCTAATTTGGCATTGTATTCCATTCTTAGGTACTAGGATTAGAAGAATGTGCCGATACAATAATAGGAGATCAAATGACAAGGGGCATATCTGGAGGCCAAAAAAGGCGAACGACAATAGGTAAAACGACAACTATACCAAGTAATGATTAACTTAATTTTTTTTTAAGAAACGCAACATATTATAGCAGCGTAAAAAAGTTAGGGTGTATATATCATAAGAAAATAGAACGGTCCCATACTCCTCGAACACAGGGGAGGAGGAGAGACAAGAGGAAAGAATAAAGAGTCTAAAGTTACCTCATCACAAGGCAGCAAAACATCAAAATAAAAAATAATAGCATCGTTTACATAGGATGGTGGTCTTGGAAAATCAAATATTTTGGGAGCTTAAATCAAAGATAATAACATCAAAATCAAAGGTTAAGTTGTTTAAATACGTGTTTATGTACACATATAATCATATATTCATATTCTACATGGATACGTGTTTAAGTACGTTTTGATTTTTTGATGAAAAATTCCTAAAAATTTGGAATCAGATCAAGGGCGGAATAAGAAATATAAATAAGGAATGTCGATAATTTAACAGAATACAATCTTTAAAGTTTAAATAACTTAACTAATTAATCACAATTGTCACCTGCTAAATAGGTAATTAGGTAAACAAATAAAAAATTCCTATTTTTTAATCCCTAATTTTACCTAAGAACTAATAAGAAAACTAAAAGCCCTAATATATCTAAATAAATGAACATATAAATTATACAATCTCTAATTTTTAACTGCTCGTGAAAATAGTAGGGAATTAGGAAGGGTATTTTTTTGAAAATGGGAAATGGGTGGAGAATGGAGAGGCTACTGTATTTTTCTTGAAAAGGGGTAGTAAAAATTGGAATGGCAAGGCAGGAATTCGGGGTTCAAGTAATAAATCACAGAACGCAAAATAAAAAAGGTGTTAACTAAAAGGGTTTGAACTCATGACCTTTGGGTTAAAAGTTTATTTCCTTACTAGCTTAATCAATAAAACTTATAATAATATTTTTTTTTTTCACAAAATTTAGGTGACGTTAGTTAGACATCGTTGACCCTACACTAGATTCGTCCAGATTAAAGTGTTTAATTGTCTTACTATATGTAAGTGTCAAATGACTCACACAAATACTAGAAGTAGTTTGGCAGTAGTCGTATTTATTTATTATTAGGTTTATTAGTAGAATATTAGTCGTGTTATAATATTATCACTCGTATTGGTATAATATTAGTGGTATTAGTTCAATATTTGTTTCATTTGTATACTATTAGTCGTATTAATATAGTACTAGTATATAAAAACTCGTGCAATGCACGAATTTATGAGTCTGAAATATATAAAAATATAACTTCAACGAATAATGCAAGTATATATTATTCTGATTATATTTATCGAATATATAACTTTTTGAAGAAAAAAATTAAATATTGATTTTTTAAAATTATTTATAGAACATATCACTTTTTGTTGTTTGTAGTCATATTTGTTTAGTATTATTCGTATTAATTACTATGGTATTAATTGTATTATTGTTACGTAGTATTACTCATATTTGAGTATCAGTATATTTGAAAAATTTTTATTGAGTATAAATTTTAGGCTTATCAAACAGATCAGGTTGGGTCGGGTTCAGGTTCGGGTCATATATAAACAGGTCAGAAAACCCTTGATCCAAACCCAACCTATTTAGTTAATTGTGTCGAAAATCACAACCTTGACCCGACCTGCAACAGATCAGGTTGGCCTGATTTCGACCCACTTAACCCGTTTATAATTTTTTTCTTTTTGTTTTAAGGTTTTTAACGTTGATTAAATCTAATTTTTTAGGCTTTAATTGTAACTTTATGTTTTTTTATGTTTATTTTGTATTTATTGTGAAAAGTAAGAAAATATTAAATGAACTAAGTTTAGCTTATACTTATTGATTTAACTCGAAATTAACACATTTAATTAAATGGGTTATACAGGTTTTTTTCAGGTTTAAAATTTTGACCTGAACCTAACTCATAATAAACAGATCAGGTCGGGTCAACCCATGTAATTAATTGGGTCAAAAGTCTCAACTCAAACTCACTTATTTTGGGTTAGGTATAGGTCGGGTTAACTTTTGCTAACCAAGTATAATTGTTTATTTTCTTAAACTAACCATTTTAATTAACATAACTAAAATTTACTTACTAAAATGATTATTAGTAAATGAATATATTTTTATTGATTAAAACTATTTTTAATGATAAAAAATAATTTTTACTAATGAAAAATTTTCTGTACAAATAAGTAGACTAAGTCTCTGAGTAAACATATTAATTTAACATTTACTAAACCAAGGCTATATAAGTGTTCAAACACCATATCAAATTTCCTTTCTATGAAATGAACACTTTAAGTAATATTTGCATAGTATTAGTTGTATTAGTATAGTACTAGTTGATTACCCGTGCTAAAGCATGAGACATTTACAAATAATTATGCATAAATGATATAATTGTTACAAAAAAATTAAATAAAAGTTAAGAAAGAGAACTTTGAATAAAAATTTTAAAAATTTCAACAAAGAAAATCGAATAATAAATAACAATATTTACACATCATTAGACATAATTTTAGATTACTTGTGCTAAACACGAGCTATTTAATAATAACTATATGTTAAATGTATGTATGTAATAATAGTTAATTACCCGTGTTAAACACAATATTCAAAAATTTATTTTATCAAAAATTGAATAGACTATAAATACTCCAATGTATGTATTGGAGTAGATACACAAGAAAAATGCTTGGATACATGTGTATTTTTCTTTATAGATCAAACAAATTCTACAAAATGAAAATAAAGAGTACTTGTAAGATAAGGAAAATTTATTCTTGAAGAATCCAAAATACAAAGCTTCTCTCTCATTTTGACGTTCGAACATAAAATCAATTTTTTTTACCAATTTCCAACTTATCTTTTGATAAAACCTCTTCTTGAGATACCTTAAACTCCTATACCATATTTAGTTTTTAATTATGCACAATAAGATGCATTAGTACACCGATTAATATATCTGAGAAGATAGTGAAGTCATCATATCATATCATAAAATATACTAAAGAAAGACCTCTTAATTTTAAATGACGCTTTTTCAATGACGGAGTACTTTACGAAATATAATTAACTTGAATTGTTGATACATTTTATCAATTTACAATTTTATCTCATTTGCCTTCCTCTTTTTTAGGAGGACTTTTCTTTTGAACGCAACATTTATTTTTTGGTGCTGATAAATAGAAATGGTGTATGAAATTCATAATCTTTCAAATGACGACATTTTATATGCATTCACATTGCTGCTCACCTCATTTGAATAGCTTTTAAGCCTTTGAGATACTCATTTCATTTTATAAGTGTTTTTTTTTTGACCATTTTTGTCTTTGCTTCGCAATAGAAGACAACTATTTTTGCAATTAGCCACTTACTCGATAAAGTTACTTATCAACCTCATTTAGTAAACATTATAGTATATAGAATGATGACTAATAATAATATACAATATAAATAAAGAGACATGCTCAATTTAGAGGTAGAAAATGTTACAGTAATTTGTATTAATATATAGAAGATTAATCTTAAATAGAAAATTTATTTTCAATCCAATGCATAAAAAGGGAAGAAAATTTATTTTCAATCTTACTAAAATCACATATAATTTTCTAATGTGTATAAAGATATAAATCTCCTTAATCTTGAATAGGAAACATTAATAGTCAAACTTATTGCAACAGCATGTATTAATGTATAGTAATCTTGTCGTGAAAACTATAATACAGTTATAAGAAAGTGTATGCGACAAGTTAATCTGAGCGGGAAAATTTTTTACCAGAGGCTAATACGTGTCATTAGATGGTCTTTGTTATAGTATATTAAATGATTAGTTTCATCAGTGAAGTATAAGTTATATTAGTGTATATTTGTATCGAATTTGCATAGAATTAATCGTATGCATTAGAGTAATAATAGGGTTATTAGTATATTACTAGTCGTTCTAGTTTGGTGTTGTATGTGTTTAGTGATAATGATATTAGTATAGTATTAGTTTTATTAGTGAAGCATTAATCATATGAGATTAGATTTGTGGTATTAATAGAGTAGTAGTTGTAGTAGTATAATATTACTCGTATTAGTGTATTAATAGGTGTATTAGTAAACTATTCGCTGTATTAGTATTATGGTTATTAGAATCCTGATCCTAATCTACGATTTTATGATCATGCGATCCAAAATAGGCGATCGATCTGGAGCGTAGGTGGGATCTTAATGTCGGTAGAATTGTGCGAGCCTACTTAGATCAATAATTTAGGTGGTAGAATCATTCGTAACACGATCCTACAATCTATTGTTACGATCCTACAAGGATAGTTTCAATCATTAAATATTTTCTTATAAATTAGATTACACACACATACACACACATACATATATATATATATATATATATATATATATATATATATATATATATATATATATATATATATATATATATATATATATTTATATATTTATATATATATATATATATATATTTATATATATATATATATATATATATATATATATATATATATATATATATATATATATATATATATATATATATATATATATATATATACAAAATAATTATATCAATACCAATATAAAATTCAAAGTTTTTCTTGATTTGACGTATATGTTGATTATTAAAAGTTTTCTTTTTCAAAACTTAATAGATGAAATTAAATAAGTTTTACTTACACCTTAAAACTTAAAAAAAGTTCAAATCTAATTGATAATCAGTTATTCAAAGCACACTAATGCATATTTGTTGAATTACAAAATCCTACGATCTGATTCTACTGGTTTTGATCCTACTCCTTTAACGGTCTTAGGTAAAATCTCGATCCTAACACCCTTGATTAGTATATTAATAGTTATATTAGCTTAATATTCGTTGTATTTGTTTAGTATTAGGCGTCTTTGTATAATACTAGTAGTATTAAGTCCTATTAGTATATTATTAGTCATATTAGCTTAGTAATTGTCGTATTTGTTTAGAATTAGGCGTCATTGTATAATATTCGTCGTATAAATTTAGTATTAGTTGCATAAGTATATTTGAGATGTTATTACTGTATCAATTGTAGTGGCAAAAACTATCTCCTTTTTTTTGATGATAATTAGAAATTAAATATAATAAAAGTTTAATATTAATTGAAAAATAATTAACGTTATATAAATTAAAAGTAATTGGTATATATTGTTAAAATTGTGGGTTATGTATTATATAGACAAATGAATTGGCGGATTCCCTTCATTTTGTATTCTTATTCAAAACCAATTTCCGATTAGTTAACGATTAAAACTAACATAAAAAAAATAAAATCAGAAATAATAACAAAACATAAAAATAAAAATTAAAAAAAAAATAAAAGGGTGGTCACCACTTGGTATCGCATTGTCATTGGCGACCACCAAGCCTGGTTGCCATCTGGTCAACAATGGTGATTAACTACATATAAATACATAATGCAGGGGAAATGATAGTTGGTCCAACAAATGCGTACTTAATGGATAGCATATCAGTTGGCTTAGACAGTTCAACAACGTATGACATTATTAATTCAATCAGGCAATCTGTACACATCATGCACAAAACTGCGTTGATCTCTCTACTTCAACCTCCCGCAGAAACATTTGAGCTATTTGATGACATTATTCTCATGTCTGAAGGCCAGATCGTGTACCAAGGTCCTAGGTTTTATGTTCTTCATTTCTTTGAATCTTTGGGTTTTCGATGCCCTCAAAGAAAACCGGTTGCCGATTACTTGCAAGAGGTACTTACACTATACTCTATTCTAATTGATTAGGTAGTTGTATAAGCCAACCGTTTGTAAAGATGCATGATACTTTTTAGTTGTTGAACTGTTTAAGTAATCCAATAACTGTTATTGAAAATGTTTGTTAGTTATTAGTTACTGGCTGTTCATCAGAAAAGCGTGCCAATGTACCTAAAGACAATAAAAATTAGAAATTGCGTAAAGCAACAGTTTCATTTTGATTTAAAATAATTTATCTTATTTTATTTATTTGACCAACTAATAAGCCAAAATTCATAAGTTAGATTAGAAAACTACTCATTAAGTATGACCTATGTATGAAGAATCTTATATTTACATAGGTATAAATATATATGATGACAGGTTATATCAAGAAAAGATCAAGCACAATATTGGGCAAGAGAAGACGAGGAACATGCTTATGTTTCAACTAAGCAATTTGCTGATAAGTTCAAGGAATTCCATATAGGAATAGCCCTTCAAACTGAGCTCAATGTACCATTTGATAAGTCTAGAAGTCACCCGTTTGCCTTGACAAAGACTAAATTTGGAACCAACAAGATGGTTATACTCAAAGCTTGTGTATCTAGAGAATTCCTTCTTATGAAAAGGAATTTCCTAGTTTTTTGTTTCAAGTTATTACAAGTAAGTTACACAAAACATTATTACATTGCTCAAATTCTTGTGTCTTATAGTGGGACATTCTCGATACATGGATTAAATAGCTCAACTAATATAATTATTAGTATATACGAGCTTTTCAATTTGAGGTTGTGTTACCGAAAGACGGTCCCACACAAGATTAATCATTTCTTTTGACGTTTTCGTTTCATCCATTCATTTGCATATTCTTTTCGTTCCCATGAATTTTCCATGACGTGTACTTAAATTTCTTTTAATGTTTATTCAGCTGGGAGTTCTTGGATTGGTTGTTGCAAGTGCTTTTTGTGAAGATAAAAAACATGATGATAGAATTGAAGATGGAACAGTACAAATGGGAGCTTTGTTCATTCTACTAGTCACCATTATACTTTCTGGACTTGCTGTTATACCTATGACCATTAACAAGCTTCCAGTCTACTATAAGCAGAAGAATTTTCTATTTTATCCTTCATGGGCATATTCATTTCCTTCATTGATCCCTGGAATGATTTTTTCAATGATTGAAGTTCTCATTTTGGTTCTCACTACTTACTTTATCATAGGCTTTGATCCTAACTTCTTCAGGCAAGTTCCTACTTTTAGAATCAACATTTTACCCCTTTATTTATTTATTTATTTATTTATTAATTATTATTATTATTATTATTATTATTATTATTATTATTATTATTATTATTATTGTTATTATCAAAAAAAATTAGGCAAAATAAATATATTCTACAATAGATATGAGTTATAACGCATTAAAGTATGATTTATGAGTCAGTAACACTAAGTAACATGTATTCAATAGCTGAAATGTTTTAAGTTTTGAAAATAATTTAAAATACGGATTGGTTAAAATATCTTAATCAAAAAAAATTTAATTCCGCCTAACATTTTTGTCTGAAACTAGTAGGAAAAAATAGTCCAAAAAAATTTAAATGATATTTATCTAGGGTGAAATTTAGGAAAAAAGGATTTCCGATGAACAAGTAGTAAAAAAAAAGTCGAAAATTTTCTACTAATTTTTGAGCAACTTGTTTATCCAAAATTTAGAGGTCATTTGGTTGCCTCTGTATCATTGCGAATTATTAGAGTTGATTGGTTGAAATTAAATTTTTGGGCAATAGTAGGAAATGGAAACTCAGTGTAGAAATTCAATAAACAGTGTATCAATAACTAAATACATGTGTCAATTGCAATAATATGTGTGCAACGTAACCAAAGAAGAAAAACTATTTGCTAGGAATTTTACAAATGAATAATTCCAAAAAAATAAAAATTCCTATTTAAATTTGTAAACATGTGTAAACCATAAAAGCTAGAAATATTAAAGAATATGTAGGTAGTATTTCACAAAATTATATCATTAAAACAAACCCCAATAAGCACTATAGATGAGCATTTCAGATTTCAGTTTTGTATGTTGATTTTGATGTGTTATAGAAATGTACAGGTTCATAAAACATGGTTTTATGTTGATACTATGCGGCCAAATGTCGTACTGTCTCTTTAGATGCGTAGGAGCTGTAACAAGAGATAATTCTATTGCAAATGTTGTTGCTAACCTTACAACTATGTGGCTCGTCATATTCAGTGGTTATGTCCTAACTAGAGGTAACTCTAAATATCATCTTTTTTTATGGGAAATTTGTAAGAAAACACCTTTTAAAACCCTTTTTTGCAAAGAAACACCTTTTATAATTTTTTTTGTAAAAAAACACCTTTTAAGAGACTTTTTTTAAAAAAAGACACCTTAAATCAGTTTCCGGTGACTTTTGTCAACTTTCCGGTGTTGACTATGCCAGTCAACGCCGGAAAGTTGACAAAAGTCACCGGAAACTGATTTAAGGTGTTTTTTTTTAAAAAAAAGTCTTTTAAAAGGTGTTTTTTTACAAAAAAAATTATAAAAGGTGTTTCTTTACAAAAAAGGGTTTTAAAAGGTGTTTCTTTGCAAATTTCCCTTATTATTATTACTATTAATTTTTTTTTAATTTTTTTTTATTTTTTTTATATAACAATAAAAATAAATTTTTTTAAAAAAATAATATTAATAATAAAAATAAAATAAAAATAAAAACAAAAATTTAAAAAAAGTTAAAAAAAATTTAAAAAATTTAATAATAATAAAAAAAATAAAAAGTATAAAAAAATATAAAATAACAATAATAATAATTAAAAAAATAATAATAATAATAAAATTAAAAATAAAAATTAAATTAAAAAAATATTTTTTCAAAAAAAAATAAGAATAATAATATTTATTATTATTATTATTATTATTATTAATTTTTAAAAATTTTTTTTAACTTTTTTTAAAATTTTTGTTTTTATTTTTATTTTTATTTTTATTATTAATATTATTTTTTTAAAAAAAATTTATTTTTATTATTATATAAAAAAAATTTTAAAAAAAATTTTAAAAAAAGTTAATAATAATAATAATTAGGGAAATTTGCAAAGAAACACCTTTTAAAACCCTTTTTTGTAAAGAAACACCTTTTATAATTTTTTTTGTAAAAAAATACCTTTTAAGAGACTTTTTTTAAAAAAAAAACACCTTAAATCAGTTTTCGGTGACTTTGGTCAACTTTCCGGCGTTGACTGGCATAGTCAACGCCGGAAAGTTGACAAAACTCACCGGAAACTGATTTAAGGTGTTTTTTTTTAAAAAAAGTCTCTTAAAAGGTGTTTTTTTACAAAAAAAAATTATAAAAGGTGTTTCTTTACAAAAAAGTGGTTTTAAAAGGTGTTTCTTTGCAAATTTCCCTTTTTTTATAAAAATTATAAAATATTTTTCGTCCATCTTAAATTGAAAATTTTTCATAAGTTTGATCCATATTAATATATTATTGGTTTTTTTTATGCCTTTCAACAAACATTAAACTTATATATATATTAGATTACGTAGCTGATCGTATATAATGTTTTAACATTATGACTCTGGCATATACATTGTTGTATTGACTTTGTGTGATGTGTTTGTTTACACAGTGACAATGAAGAAATGGTTAGTTTGGGGTTATTGGACATCTCCTTTAATGTATGTCTATAATGCTATTTCTGCAAATGAGTTTCTTGGCAAATCATGGTCTAAAAATGTAAGATGTTCAACCATTCTAACTATCAATCCTCCTTTAAAAAGATTGAATCTTGAAATTTGATTAATGAATAAAAAATCATTTTTGTTTCGTATGCAGCATCTTTTAGATTCAAACGAAACAAAAGGGGTGTCCATCCTGAAATTTCACGGAGTAACTCCTAATCCCAACTCGTATTTGGTGGGTATTATAGCATTGATTGGATTCATTATCCTCTTTGCTTTGCTAGCCAATCTCGCGCTTGCTTATCTTAAACGTAAGCTTATCACTCCCTCCTTACATTACCACTAATAATGTTTTTCTTTACTTAAAAGTGTTACTAATCTAAAAAACAACATTTGATGTATTTTTTAAGTACTCATTATTACCCATATTTATTTTGTTCTGTATTAAAAAAAGTCAGAAAATACATGACTTTTTAAGTTACAAGAGTAACTCCTATTACTACCAATTGGTTTTAGTAGGATATCTTATTCATGCCTCATTATTAATTTCAAATGAAATAATTTCGCCCCATGTATGATAGTCTTATCCTTAGAGTAAACAACATATCTTAGTATATGAAACATCAACGTAAGTCTTTAGTTGAATTGATTTCTTAATATGACAACTGAATAAACATGACTTAGGATCATTAGCTTGAAATGTCTTATTTTCTCTTTTGACATATCCAAATCAAATATCTCATTTTCTTATTTAATTAGTAACCTTTTTTTTGCTTTACTTATTTTACTCATGAAATCTGACTATTTATACAATTGTCATTAAATTATTAATAAGATTAGCATCATAATTATCTCATAATATCAATTATATTTCTCTTCCACTTGCTGCCACATCAGAATATCAAGGAATAATATTCTGTTAGGCTATTTTGTCTACTTCCTTAACAACTTTCTTAAGTTCAATGCATGAATGATGAGCTGTAATAAGTGGTTACTAATTCCCTCTATAAAGGGGCAAGTTGTAATCATTCCACAGTACTGAAATCTAATCCCATTCTCTTATTTCTCTAAATTCTCTCTGAATCCTCTGCATTGAAATGATTGCATAATCAATCTGATTTATTTATCATGGTATCAGAGCTTTCAATGTAGTGCTGGATTCCTGATATTCTTATTGATTCTTCAATCTCTCCTCTTCTGCTTCTCCCTTTCTTCATCTTTGCTTCCTTTCCTCTATATTCTGCAATGGCTGGAGGACGTATTTCCTTCCAGGATATGTTAAACCCCCTATTTCTTCATCCTTTTGATAATGCAACATTTGTTCAAGTGGAAAAACTTCAAGGATCCACTAATTACAGATCATGGTGTAGATCAATGGAGTTTAATCTCTCATCAAAGCGCAAGCTGGGATTTGTACTGGGAACGGTGCTCAAGTCAACTGATGATGAAATCAAGGCTGAGCTCTAGAATACATGCATGATATGGTAATTGCTTGGATTACTAACAATCTATCTCCTACTATCAAAAAATCTGTTATGTTTATGACATCTGCTAAGGAAATCTGGTTGAATTTGAAAAAAGGTTTTCATTAACTAATGGCTCTAGAAAATATAAGCTTAGCAAAGAATTGTTTGAAACAAAACAAGATTCTATGTCTGTGAATGAATACTATACTTGCATGAATGCTATATGGGAAGAGCTAGACTCGATAAACATGCTGCCTATTGTTACTGACCCCACTCCTGAGGTTAGAACTTTGATAAGTATTGAATCCTAGAGAGAAGAAGCTAAACTTTTCCAATTTTTAAATGGTCTTGATGAAATATATAACGCTCAGAGAAGTCACTTGTTACTTCAGACACCTCTTCCCTCTGTAGAAACAGCAGCTGCTGCTCTACAGCAGAAGGAAGCTTAGAGAGAGGTCTTGTGTACCAACAAGTCTAACAATGACATCATGGCTCTCTACAGCAAATCTCACAATTCAGATAGAGTTCATGTGTGCTCTACTTGTGGGCTAAAAGGTCACAGAAATGATGTCTATTGGACTGTAGTTGGTTACCCTTCCTGGCATTCTAAACATGGAAGCACAACCTATAAAGCACATGCTGGTGCTCAGCAAAGGTGGAAACCAGGGGTGAGACATAGTGGTGCTGGTCTGTTGTTCACACCTCAGCAACTTGAACAATTAGCCAAATTGATGCCCAAGCTCATACCTCATTTCAATGGTTCCGTGACAGATGAGGAACTGGATCATTTCTCAGGAATGATCTCATGCAATCCGACTGTAAATTCAGAAGAATGGATCATAGACTCCGGGGCTTCAGATCATATGACACCACATTTATGCTTGCTGGATAAATCCAGTAGAGTTCTAACAAATGAGAAAATCAATCTCCCTACGGGTGAGAAAGCTGCAATTTCTCATACAGAAATAGTATCTCTTGATCTTGGTCTCAAACTTAAAAATGTATTGTGTGTACCAACTTTCAAACATAATTTGTTGTCTGTTCAAAAGCTGATTTCCAATAATCAGTGCCAGGTACAATTCTTCCCTACACACTGTGTAATTATTGACACTAACACTCAAAGTGTTAAAGGTCGGGGAGAGATGAGAAATGGTCTATACTATCTTGTCAATACTTTGACAAATTCTGAAAATCAAAACACTGCCTCAGAGCTTGAAGTGAGTGCCATGAAATCTGTAAAACAGGATGAAAACTCTCTTTCTCTATGGCACAACAGACTGGGACATGCTTCTATTGCTAGATTGAAGAACATTCCTTCTGTTAAACCTTACACATCTCAGAATCTTCAAGTGTGTATTTCATGTCCCATGGCAAAGTTTACCAAACTCCCTTACACTCTGAGTGATTCTCATGCTACATCTCCCTTTGACCTGATTCATATGGATATATGGGGTCCATATAAGGTCAGCACTAAGGGAAAATACAGATACTTCTTGACAATTGTTGATGATCATAGCAGGAATACATGGGTCTATCTGCTTCAGTTTAAGTCTGAATCTCTGAGTACATTTGAATCATTCTATAATTATGCTCATACTCACTTTGGGAAATCTATCAAGGTCATAAGGTCTGATAATGCTCTAGAATTTCATGATGGACCCTGTCAGAAATTTTTTGCTAAAATGGGTATTATTCACCAGACATCCTGTGTAAAGAGACCTCAACAGAATGCTAGAGTTGAGAGAAAATACAGAAATGTTCTTGAAATGTCAAAAGCTTTGAGGTTTCATGCAGGCCTGCCTTTGTCATATTGGGGCGAGTGCGTATTGACAGCTGTTCATCTCACCAACAGGATTCCAACACCCATTCTTGGTAATAAAACACCATATGAGTGTTTGCATCTAAAATTGCCTGAGTACAGTCACTTAAAGGTGTTTGGTTGTCTGGCATTTGCTTATAATCCAGACCGTATTAGTGACAAGTTTGACCCTAGAGGTGTCCCATGCGTATTCCTAGGGTATCCTGCTACTGAAAAGGGATACAGGCTGCAAAATTTGATCACAAAACAATACTTTGTGTCTAGAGATGTCCTATTCCATGAGCATATCTTCCCTTTCCACAAAAATTCCCAAAATTCATAAATGCAGCCTATACCCACACCTTCGTTAACCAATGCTATTGATGATCTTCCTGTAATTGAGAACACCTCAGATGATGAAATTTCACCACCATCATCTCTCTCTACAGCTCATTCACCCAGCTCTAGTGACTCTCATCATATCAGTTCCATAAATGCCAACCCTTCTCCTATCCCATCTCTCCAGCTTCCTAATTCTATCCAACATAACCATGTTCCCTCTCCACCACCTTTAAGAAAATCTTCTAGACCTCACATTACTCCTGCCTGGCACAAGGATTATGTGATGCCTGTCAAAACAACACACATCTCTAATTTTGCAGAAACCATTGTCAAGTCTGAATTTCACAGTTTTATGTCTATTCTGGCTAAAGAAAGTGATCCTATTCATTTTAAGCATGCTGTGAAACATTCTCACTGGGTCACAGCAATGAACAAAGAGCTAGATGCCTTAGAACAAAATGATACTTGGGCAATAACTCAGCTCCCTCCTGGTAAAACAGCAATTGGCTGTAAATGGTTGTACAAAACCAAGTATAACCCAGATGGCTCCATTGAGAGACACAAATTCAGGCTGGTCATACTTGGCTGTAGACAACAATTTGGTGTAGACTATTCTGAAACTTTTGCTCCAGTTGCCAAAATGACAACTGTAAGAACCTTACTTGCAGTGGCTGCAAAGGAACAATAGCATGCAATTCAAATGGATGTGACAAATGCATTTCTCCATGGTGATCTCATGGAAAATGTCTTCATGAAACTTCCTCAGGGTTATACTGGTTTGGGATGCAGAATTCAGCAAACTAAAGATCCCAATCTGATTCCAGTTGCAGACTCTAACCTAGTTTGCAAACTCAAGAAAGCTTTATATGGCCTTAAACAGGCACCAAGACAGTGGTTTCACAAACTGTCTTGCACTCTTCTGCAGTCGAGCTTCACTCAATCCAAATCAGATTACAGCTTGTTCTATAGAATCAATACCACTTCTATTACTCTGATTCTTATTTATGTTGATGATTTACTGATTTGTGGCAACAACCTTGCTGATATTGACAGTCTTAAAACCATGTTGTCCTCTGTTTTTCACATGAAGGATTTGAGGCCAGTAAGATATTTTCTAGGCATTGAAATTGACAGAACCAGTGCTGGATTCTTTCTATCTCAGAAGAAATATACCAGTGACATACTCAAAGAGTTTGGTATGTCTCACTCCAAACCTTTGCAGTTACCTATGGACAGTCATACTAAATTAACTCCAGACAAGGGTGCTCCTCTTACAGATCCTAGGTCTTATCAAAAATTAGTTGGGAAACTAATTTATCTCACTATCACAAGGCCTGATATTGCCTATTCTGTGCACATTTTGACTCAATTTATGCAACACCCTACAACAGTTCATATGCAAGCTACAAAAAGATTGCTGAGGTATCTTGTGGGTACCATCTCTCGTGGCATCCTTCTTGCTACAGATTCTGCTGCTACTCTGACTGCCTACTGTGACAGTGATTGGGTTGGCTGTCCATTCTCTAGAAAGTCTACTACTGGTTACTGCATTTTCTTTGGTTCTTCTCCAATCTCTTGGAAGGTTAAGAAACAAGCTGTTACTGCAAGATCCTCTTCTGAGGCTGAATATAGGGCTATGGCCTCAACAACTTGTGAGGTCACTTGGCTGATTGCTTTGCTCAAGGACCTAGGTCTTACCAGGCTACCTCCTACACTTCTGAAGTGTGATAATCAAGCTGCTCTGGCAATTGCTGCTAACCCAGTTCTTCATGAACGTACAAAACATGTTGAAATTGATTGCCACTTTGTGCGTGATCATGTTAAAAATGGCAAAATCAAACCAGTGCAGGTGTCTTCCTCTGATCAAATTGCTGATATTTTCACCAAGGTGCTTTCAGTCAAGCTCCATAACTCTCATGTGTCCAAGCTGGGAGCTTCTCTTAATCACTCACCAGCTTGAGGGGGAGTAATAAGATTAGCATCATAATTATCTCATAATATCAATTATATTTCTCTTCCCCTTGCTGCCACATCAGAATATCAAGGAATAATATTCTGTTAGGCTATTTTGTCTGCTTCCTTAACAACTTTCTTAAGTTCAATGCATGAATGATGAGCTGTAATAAGTGGTTACTAATTCCCTCTATAAAGGGGCAAGTTGTAATCATTCCACAGTACTGAAATCTAATCCCATTCTCTTATTTCTCTAAATTCTCTCTGAAATTCTCTCTGAATCCTCTGCATTGAAATGATTGCATAATCAATCTGATTTATTCATCAATTATCATATTTTTCTTATTTACTCCTCTCATGTAGTCCAGTTGGTCCCTTTTTCTAAGAAAAAATGGTGCAATATTTAAATAGCACATTCGGTTAAGATAGGAGGAAGTAATTAACTAATGCCATGAATAAGGAAGGCTTCTAATCCAAAAGCTCTTATGATTTGAAAGGTGTCTTAGGATATATTTTTATATATTTTGAGTTTCAATCATAGGCTTAAATTTTTAATGGAATTAGTTTATTGACAATGTATGAGAAAGAGCATGCTTGAGTAAAGAATTAACATGATGTGTTATGTGATTAGACTGTTAATTAGACACTTGTGGACATATTTAACATTAACGATTTTATTTCCCTAGCATTTGGACAATCACCCTCAACAGCTTTTATTACCAAAGAAGAAGAAGAGAAAACATCTACCACTGAAGATACAACACAAAACCGTAGTAATAGCACAGGCCTATCATTCACACCTCTTTGCATGACTTTTGAAGACATCATTTATTCCGTTGATATGCCAAAGGTAATTAACTAATTAATGCTTCCATTTCATCATACAGATTCATAAAACATTAAGAATCATTAAGTACTAAACATAATAATCCAATCAAGTAACAAATGATTTTATTTGTATAGGAGAAGAAAGAAAGGGGCAACCCAAATGATCGGTTGGTACTACTGAATGGAGTAAGTGGATGTTTTAGACCAGGAGTTCTAACAGTATTAATGGGAGTCACTGGAGCAGGAAAAACCACACTATTAGATGTTTTAGCAGGACGGAAAAACACAGGTTATATGCAAGGAACCATCAAAGTTTCAGGCTATACAAAAAAGCAGGATACTTTTGCTCGAGTTTCCGGATATTTTGAACAAAATGATATACATTCTCCTTTCATCACTGTCTCTGAATCCATCGTCTTCTCTGCTTCTCTTCGATTACCTAAGGACATCAACTCTAAAGCAAAACAGGTTTTTCTTGATCTTGTTCCATTTTTTTTATCTAATTACTCGTCCATTTCTTGAAGAAGTTTCTATTAGCTATTTTGGTATTCCGTTTGTTGTTCCAATAAAAATTTCTATTTATATTACAAACTTTAGACAAAAATAACCTTATTCATCCGCATTTTAATATTTTAATAATGGTTTTTGTTCCCATATATCTTTCATTGACTTCATTTAACCATTTTTGTATTCTTTATGGTCCACATATGTTTCCTACTAATTTATAAGAAAATTTTTTATTAGTTGTTTTTATATTTTTTCCACTAACTTTCTTTTAATATTTTTTCAATGTGTATAGTGTCGACTATTCTTCTATCAATTTTATTATTCAATAAAATAATGTATCCACTATATAAAAGATTCTATTAATTTTCGTGAACAAACCTTGTGAAAAATTTATTAAAGGAACAGAGGGACTATAACATAACTTAGAGTTTTGAGCATTTCTAACACGCAGTAAATTCTTATGTTTCTTTCATTGCAATAGAATTTTGTGGAGGAAATCATGGAACTGATGGAGCTTACACCAATAAAAGATGCATTAGTGGGACAAGCAAATGTAAATGGGTTGTCAGTAGAGCAAAGAAAAAGATTAACTATAGCAGTAGAATTGGTTGCAAATCCTTCCATATTGTTCATGGATGAGCCAACATCAGGACTTGATGCAAGGGCAGCTGCAATTGTCATGAGAGTTGTCAGAAATACAGTTAACACTGGCAGAACTGTTGTTTGCACCATTCATCAACCTAGCATTCATATCTTCGAATCTTTTGATGAGGTCTCACACTATTACTTTTTATTATTCTTAGTCTTCTTTTTTCATGATTACATATTCCACGTATGAGTAAGATTTCACATTTAAATAGCGAATTATGAACTTGCATATAATAAATAATTCATAGGTAATTCTCATATTACCATATGGTTTTGAAATAGAGTAAACATCGTCAAATATGTATGCAAGTTGCGGATGTCCTATGGGTGCGTCCATACTAGTTGGCCCATGGATAATTATGTCATGGCCTAAAATTTTTGTTGAATATTTCAGCTTTTTCTCTTAAAGCAAGGAGGCCATGTTTTATATGCTGGTCCTATTGGCTATCGATGTGCTCAGCTCATCACTTACTTTGAGGTGAAATGAATCAAATTTGCTAAAAAATAGTTCACATTTTTATCAGTTCAATTTCATAATTTTTATAATAAAAAGTGAAAAAACAATTAGTTATACGAAATTTTACATATATACTAATTCGTTATCATTTTTACTTTGGTTAAGCAAATCGATGGCGTACCAAAGATAAGAGAAGGACACAATCCTGCAACATGGGTGTTAGAAGCAACAACAAAAGCACAAGAGGAGCGACTAGGGCTGAATTTTAGCTATATTTACTTAAATTCTGAGCTTTACAGGTAATGTTTTTAGCAGCATTTCATGAGCGAGAATTAACATAATAATAATATAATTTTGTGTATTTCAATTTCAGGGCAAACATGAGATTGATTGGGGAGTTAAGCATACCTCCACCTAATTCAGAAGAGCTTCATTTTGCAACATCATATTGTCAATCATATTTTATACAATGGAAAACATGTTTATGGAAACAATACAAGTCTTATTGGAGAAATACAGCTCATAATGGTGTTAGATTCGTCATCACCTCCGCCTCTGCCTTCATGTTTGGGATTGTCTTCTTCCAAATTGGTTCCCGAAGGTATATAACTTTAACCATTTGGACTTTTGCGTTTTCCAACACTAAATTTTCACGTTTACCAATGCACTAAATTAATATTTAATAGTGACAATGGTGTACTCCCTTTATTTTTTTTCGTTTTAGTTTTGCATAATTTTCAAAGCAAATTTTGAGCTTAAATATTTCCAAATACACATAATAAAAAATTATAAAAAATATATACTATAAAAGTATACATTAAGACGAATATAACAAGATCTCAAATGAATATATTTTATCTTCTAAATATGCCTCAAAAACATTAATCAAATTTCTCTTTTCTTAAAATAGAATGTTTCAAACGGGAAAAAAACATTAGAGAACAAAGGGAAAATAATTTAAAAAATTATAAAAAATAGATATTAATAAACCATATGTTGAGACGGATCAAATAAGATCTCATTTGATTATATTTTAGCGTATAAATTTAAGAATAATGTACAAATTATAAGTAACAGATGAATAATGAAAGTATTATTATCTATAAAATTACACAAAAAAAAAATATTTTCCACGTACAAATTAATTATAGAACTATGAAAACAAGGGTCAATTATATATCGATAGAGAGAATTATAACAAATTTCAGTAGTCAATGTTTGTAAATAGTGATAAACATCACTATGAGGAAAGGTCAGTCAAACTTTATAGGCACTAGGCAGTGTCTAAGTCAATATGGTGTAAGTTGTAATGAAGGTTGTAATTGTGAAGGGATACACAAGTTGAAGTTCTTGGTGGAATTGGTGCCATTTACATATCGACGATGTTCATGGGAGCACAAACGAGTACAAGTGTAATGCCAGTAATGAGTAGTGATAAACTGGCGTTTTATAGAGAGAGGTCTTCTGGTTTATACTCTCCTATTCCTTATGCTTTGGCACAGGTACTTACTAAAACCTTTAAGCGGAGAAATAATACTCACCCATTGTACTCAAATATAATTATTTATTTAGGTACATGAAAGGTTCTAAGCATGTTCGACGGTACAGGTTCCTGAAAAAAAATTAGAGAGCCTCAATATTTAATTACTTAGTATATATTAGATATTTAAAGATAAAAAATTATTAAAAAAATATTATAATTTTTCAAATTACCAGGACATTTATAGAATTTGTAAAATTTTACTCTATCCCAGTTTGGGTATGGTTGAATCTGAATGTATTTTCAATGACGTTATTGTACAGGTAGCAATTGAGATCCCATATGTTGTAGCACAAACAACAATATTCGAGATCATAGCGTATGCAATGATGGGGTTTGAATGGTCAGCCATGAAGTTCTTCCAAGAATATCTTTTCATGTTATTATCACTATTATACTTCACTTACTTTGGAATGATGGTCTCATCAATCACACCTAATCAAGAAACATGCTCCATTTTAGCTAGTTTCGTTTTCTCCTTGTGGAATCTCTTTGCTGGTTTCGCCATCCCTAAAAAGGTAATCACTAATCCCACATCATTAAAATGAACAAGAGAAAGATTTGAATATAATTATGATATTGATTATAATTTCGATGTACAGAGGATTCCGGTATGGTGGAGATGGTATACATGGGTGTGTCCAGTATCATGGAGCATGAATGGGTTGGTAAGCTGTGAATATGGAGACAATACAGAGTCCAAGCTTGAAAGTGGGGAGACAGTTACCCAATTCTTGATGGATTATTTTGGGTACAAATATGAGTTATTGGGTATTGTAATTGCTGTTTTGGTTGGTTTCAATCTGCTCTTCATCTTTCTTCATTGCTTCTCCATAAAAATGTTCAATTTCCAGAAACGATAGCAACCTAATTAAGTTTGAAATTATGTCAAATTAAGCATAATTCGTATTGTAATATGAATTAATTAGTAGCGTATGTCAAATTTAGCTCTTTCTTAACATGATGCTACATTGCACCTTGGGCTTGTAAGCCATTTGCTTGAAAAATTAGAAGAGGTAGAGTTTTTCAAATGAAATTTGTCATGTAAATTAACAAATGTTGTAGGCTCAGATTTTATGAGAAGAGGTTTTATACAGCCATATCTAAGGTTTACATCAGTATTCAGTTGTTGCTATAATCTATGGGTGTTGCTAAACATCGCCACCCTTTTTATTTTATTGTCACCCCTAACGAATTAGTATTTTGCCCTTGAACTTTAAAAAATTACAAAACTGCCACTGGACTTAAAACTTAATTAACAAAAGTAAATCACACTTAATAACACTATTAACACTTTAATCCGGAAGATTTTTCTATATATATTGACGCGTTCATATACGAATTCAAACACGTTACTATCTCTCTAAAAATTCTTTAAAAACGTTCTTTTGTTTTAAACAAGCTGTTACTTGCAATTGATTAACGACGGCTAACGAAAGCGACTATGAATCGGATCCGGTACGTAAATTTTTCGATTTGAATCAGTGCAAATTTTAAAAGAAAAATATTAATCGCACAAAAGTGGGCGACTGAACCATGATTCAGTCGCACAAAACTGGGCGACTGGACCATGGTTCAGTAGCACAAAACTGGGTGACTGAACCATGGTCCAGTCGCCCAATTTTGTGCGATTATTATTATTATTTTTTTTTATTTACGTTTTTTTTATTATTATTAATTATATTCTTATTCTTCTTCTTCTTATTATTATTATTATTATTATTATTATTATTATTATTATTATTATTATTATTATTACTGTTATTGTTAATATTATTAATAATATTTTTTTATTCTTTTTTTTTACGTTATTTTTTATTATTATTATTATTAATTTTATTATTCATATTATTCATATTATTATTATTATTATTGTCATTATTATTATTATTATTATTATTATTATTATTATTATTATTATTATTATTATTATTATTATTATTGTCATTATTATTATTATTATTATTATTATTATTATTATTATTATTATTATTATTATTATTATTATTATTATTATAATTATTATTATTTTAGTATTACTATTTTTATTATTTTTTGTTATTATTATTTATATTTTCATTATTATTGTAATTCATTTGTATTATTTTGTATTTAACATTTGCAGGAGTTTGAAAACTTCGAAGACAACGTAGATTACTCCAGTATATTACGATAGAAATAACTAAAGTTAGTGTGTATTTAAGATGTCACCGCTATGGTAATATTAGGGGTGATTTACATAATCTAGATGATACCGCCCGACCTGGTTCTAAAAGTAGAAGTTGCGGGTGTAAATTTTTAATTGTAGCAAGTGGTCGTAAACCAGAAGAAAGACCTTAGACGGTAAGGGTGTGTGCTGGTGAAAAAAGAAGACATAACTACCCGTTCTTAGTGTACAGAGATGGTCATGTAAGGGCAAATAGGATCAATGCAGATATTCGAGAGCACATATGAAAGCTTAGTGTGACCGAAATGCAACCGGCCTTTATTATGAATTCTATTAGAGATGATTTTCCTGGTTTGTATGCTAGTATGAATCAGATATATAATATTAGGCAATCAATAAGGAGAGAAGAGATGGAGGGTAGGACTCCCCTTCAACACTGTGTTTATATGGCCACAGAACTTAATCATGTGGTCTGGACAGACTTGGGTAGCGAAAGGGAATTGAGCAGACTATTAGTTGCAAATCCTACCTCTATCCAAATGATACGTACGTGGCCGTATGTTGTGCTGATAGATACAACGTACAAAACGAACAAACAAAAAGTGGCCACTATGTGAAGTGATCGAAATGATGCCAACCAATCACAACTTCTTGGTTGCATTTTGTTTGATGCGAGATGAGGCAGCGGTGTCGTACTATTGGGTGTTGCAGGGATTTAGAGATATTTTCGGCACAGCTCAGACTCGTAGCGTCATTGTAACTGATCGAGACGAAGGTTTATCTGCAGCTATTCGTGACGTCTTCCCAGGTAAAAAGGTTATGTTGATTAATTATTGTTGTTCTATCTATTGGATATGTCTTAATTACGTTCAATGTTGTGTTTAATGTAGATGTGCGACATTTTTTATACATTTGGCATATTGCAAACGACGTGGAGAACATGGTGGACAAGTTGTGTGGGGGAAAAAAAATCAACAAGGGCAAATATTCAGGAAAGGTAGATGGAACCCCTTGGTTGAAAGTTCTACAATCGGCAAATTTGAAGAGAGATGGCAAGCGATCGTGAATACGTGGTCGGTTAGGAACAGAAAGGTTGTTCGGTATATGGCTGGAACATGTATTCCACTTAGAGAGAAATTTGTGCGTGCGTGGACAAATGATGTTTTGCACATGGGTAACTAGACTACCAGCAGAGTTGAAAGTCAGCACTCGTCTTTTAAGTATTACCTTGGTAGCGGTAATAGCTCTTTCGATACCCTGTTTAAAAGGGCACACGCACAGATGAAAAATCAGCAAGCCAGGATCCGACAAGCGCTACAGGAATCCATGAATTCTGTAGCAAAGTCGTTGCGACAGCATTTCTTTAGACCTTTATATCGCCACGTATCTATCTATGCCTTGGAGCAGCTGCGGCTTGAATATAACCGTATGTTAGAATTGGGTGATTTTGTATTAAACAAATGCGGTTGTGTACTTCAACAAACCCATGGATTTCTGTGTGCTTGTTATTTATATATGTCTATCGGTAAACACGGTGCTTTGTATGCGAATAACATTCATCCATTCTGGACTACTTTGAGGTACACAGAGGTAGGAGATGAAATTAGCGAAGGAGTTCGATACGCGAACGCCGATGACAAAGAGTACTTTCAATCTCTGGTCGATAAAGTTCTAAAATCTGATCCCGTAGTTGTACGCCGAATGTCTCAGGTACTTGAGTATGAACTACACCCTGATGGAGCCGAAATACCTGAGCCTTACGCAAGTCCACCGAGAAAGGGAAGACCAAGCACAAGCAAAACCATGAAAAGAAATAAAGTGCATTTGAATACAGTTATGTTGGGTGAATGGAGCCGAAATACCTGATCCGATGTACAACTGTTTAGTTCTTCCGTTAAGGAAAGCACCGGGCGTGCAAAGTGTGCATAAAGTTATACATATATGTTGGGTGAATGGAAATCATTTTGTTCAACTTTTAATGAACGACGATTCATCCGCACTCCCGCCCATCCATCAACGTTGGAGAGAAACAGTTACAATTTTACCAGACATATTGAAACACATTTCACTACTAGGATTATGCTATGGAATAATCTACGCGGGCCACAACCACCACCACGTAATAACACCGCTGACGATGCTGTAAATTTAGATAGTCCACAGTCTTACGTGTTGTATAAATCATTATTCAATTGTATTATTGAAATTATACACGAGATTAAATTTGTAGATAGTCCATAGTTATACTACTGTGTATAGTGGTTGCGTTAGAAAATGTAGATGACCTTCATTGTGTATAGTAACGATGTAAATTAATAAAAGCATTGACGTGAACATGAATTAAATATGATGTAATTAGCGTTGACGTTAGCAAAATAAAATCATTAATGTAAAATAGTTTAAGTACAGATTATGAAGGGCCATGCCCCTTAAATGCTTTCCATTCGGCAAATAAATCTTTACAGTCATTAAGATATAATTCTAAAGCATGACGTTCTCGGGGGTTCATATTCGCGAGAGGAGGTAGTCTCGCCAATGGAGCGAATCGACTGGGCCATTCATTGAGAAACTGAAAAAAAAACAAAAGGAAAAACGGAGTTAACAACATATAAAACAACATTCAAAAAACCCAAAGACATAACATAAAACAAATAAATTTTAAAAACTCACGTATTCAGCTCTACTCTGAGAAGGACCAGGACCAACAGTCAGCCCTTCGTCGGGGGCTGCAAAGGGGTGCGAGCATACTCTAAACCAGTCAACGTAACTAGGTTCAGCCTCCGATGGAACAGATGCCCGACGAAGTGCCTGCTCACCGATGCGGGCACTAAAGGGGAACCTGCTCCATGCCTCCAAGAAGGCATCCGAAGAAGCAAATGTCACGAAGTAGGTACCGTGTGCCGGTTGCATAGCCTTCACTGGTCTCATATGAGCGGGGGGAATAGCGTGCACAAACCGACCTGTCGCACTGTCCGCTCCGGCATGTACACCTCGACACTAGTGGAAAAAACCTCATTTGCTGCGGTTTTTTGGCCATTATTTGCTGCGGTGTTGGCCCCAAGCAATAGTGATAGCAGCAAATAGCCTATTTAAAATGCTGCGATTAAAAACCGCAGCAAAAAATGGTATTATTTGCTGCGATCAACTCTTAAGCGCAGCAAATTAAGGGGAGTATTTGCTGCGGTCAGCTTCAAAACCGCAGCAAATAGTTATTTTTTTTGTATTTTTGTTTTTGTTGCTTCAGGAGGTGCTCCGCATGCCGCGAAGTAGTTATTATTATTTTTTTTTTGCTGTTTTCGTTTAATAGTATTAAATAATCCAATAATGTACAATGTAATAAACAATGATTAATCCAATGATAATCACCAATTAACTCCAATAATCACCAATAATCTCTTTGTAAACTCTCGATCGTATATATAATATAATAATATGTACATCATATACAAATTAAAGTCCTAATAAATCAAAAGGTGCTTTTAAACTTGACACACTTACTTTTAAACTTACTCTAGTCATAAAAATAATGAATACTTGACTCCAAAAAGAGTGTCACACATCAAAAGCTCTCGATTTTTGAGATTCAATCCTACATGTTTCATATAGAAAGCAGCTTGCGAAAGTGAATAGTGGATTCGACGAGTTGAGAATTTTTGTCCTTCGAATAAACATCGACATGGCAAACTATCAATTTGCAAATCCAACGAAACACAAATAAGCATTAAACTTATCCAAAAACATAATTAATTAACATCCTAGAAGTACATTAGAATACCAACTTAATCCTAAAAATAGAAAATGAATAATACATTATCAACAATCAATCACCAAGGAACTTGATCATTCACAAACATCGCGCGTTCAATCTTAAATCTTTATAAACATAAAAATAATCACACAAAAGCAACAAACCTTTTGAACCTGATTGAAGCTAAAAGAATTATTCATTAGCTAATAGATATCTTCTTGTATTTTATAAGTAATGTATATAAATCTCATTTCATTCTGAGGTTCTTTAAATCTCTTCATTTTCTTAGCCGATTTTCGATAAGCAAAAGCCACTATCCTACTTCCAAATTTCTTCACATAGATAATAAAGCAAAGCAGGTTTAATACTAGCAAATATAATTAAATTACATAATTATAATCTTACATGGTCTATGTCATTTACAAGAACTACCCATTGAACCATTGATACCACATACATAAGTAATTATTCACATTCAAATATACAACTACATATATACATAATTAAATTATTCACATTCAATCTACCCTACAAATCCTAATTAATTAAAATTATTCACATTCAAATATAAAATACATACCTTGGTAATGAGATATGTTAATTTTGTTTCTACAATAAGATTATGTAACCTACAATGAAAAACAAAATCAAAATTAGTATAAAAAAAGACTAAATCCTTATTAAAACACAATGACTTGAAAAAGAACAAGACTAGCCCTAATTTCGTGGCTTTTGAAGGAAAAACAACAATGGTGGGTTGAAGAACTTAAACAAAGATGGAGTAGGAAATTCGTGCAATGGGTGGTTATTGAAGCAACAAATCTCAACAACACAGGAACTTGAACAACTTAAAAAAAGTCGTTGGGTTTGAAAGATGATGAACAAAATGAAGAGAAAACACAGTAGAGTCAAATGATTTGAAAAACTTGAAGAACTTGAAGAGATTTTTCGTGAGTTTTTGAAAAAATTTTCTGAAATTGAAGAGTTTGAAGAAGAAGACAGTCGTCGTCATGGGATTTTGAAGAAAGTTATTTTAGGGTTTTAAGCATTTGAACGTCAAAACGCGTTTTTTATATTTTTTTGGACCAACTATTTGCTGCGGGCTTAATAAAAAACCGCAGCAAATAACCATTATTTGTTGCGGTTAAAAGAAGCCCGCAGCAAATAATAGTTTTTTTTTTTAAAAAAATTTTGCTGGGTCAGGTTAAACTCCGCGAGCCGCGGAGATCTACGCGTGCCACGAAGTAGGGTCTGTCTGCCATAAAAAAAAATTCACTTTTTTTTTTTAATACTTATTTGCTGCGATCATTCAATAACTGCAGCAAATAATGCTTATATTTTATTTTTTTTTTTTAGTTTAATATGCACTAAATTGCTGCGGGCCATAGCATAACCGCAGCAATTAATTGTGCTACTGAGTATTTGCTGCGGTCACACCTTAAAACCGCAGCAATTAATGGTTTTTTTTCTAATTCTTTTTCCTATTTATTGCTGCGTATATACAAAAACCGCAGCAAATGATACGCAGCAAATACATCTTTTTCCACTAGTGCGATGATATCAAAGCAAGTGATACCCCCGATGAAGGTGATGCGTGGGTGCTCATTGAGCAACGCCCTAGGAGCTGAAATGTAAGGAGTCCATTCCACCTGCATACAGGCCAAGTTAACAAATAAAAATAATGTAAACTTAAAAACATAGCTTATATTAAAGTGTGATGCGATGTACAATACCTGCGTTTCCGTCATGGAGTCTAGTATGCTACGGCACTCCCTCAGCCTATCCACCTCATGACATGGTTTCTTCGTCGACCACATCTCCGCCCTTGTCTTGTTTGGCTCATCTGCTCGGCGAGGATGAGGGCGGAAAGCGGGAAAGTACTCATAGATCCATGTCTGCAGCAATGTGAGGCAGCCCGTAATGGTCTTGCAGCCAGCCCTAGATGCCATTCCGAGCTGCCGATACAAGTAGGCCAAGGTCACCGCACCCTAGGCGATCTCATGCTGATCAACGTTCACGGCAAGTATCGGGTGAAGTCGCATGCCGGTTCTGGTCTTATCCGCCAGCAAGGTAGAGCCGACGATAGCCATGTAGTAGGCTGTCGTCTGCGTATCCATGGCCTGGGACTTATGACACAGCTACATCAGTTCAGCAACCTTCACGCAGCCGCAGATGAATGCACCTCTACGTCGAAGCTCATACATAGGCTCCCCGAACAAATTGGTGATACCGACCTCCCACTCCACCTCAGAAGGCTCATCCGGCAGAGAACCTTCAATAGCAATGCCTAGTATGCGTTGCACGTCGTGCAACATAATCGTCATTTCGCCCTATGGCATGTGGAAGGTGTTCGTATCCGGTTGCCACCTCTCCACGAACGTCGATATCAAAGCACAGTCAATGTGCTGGTGCATAATGTACGGTAGTCGGCCGAGGGAAGTGGCAGGTAGAACATCGTACAGCACATCGAACATACCTCAGTCCGATGACGGCCTCCAACGGCCTCTTCCTACTACGGCATTCCAGAAGCGGAGGCGTACGCTTGGAGCCGTCGAAAATAAGTTTACCTATGTGCCCGCCATAGCTAGGGATCAGTCGCATATTTGTCTGCTCCCCGGACTGGGGCGATGTGACTAACCAGTCCGTGCCAGCGGACTGTGAGCCCCTGCTCTCCCGTGGCGGCTCGTTTTCGACGAGACTACGTCCTACGCGCTCAGATGCGGCTGAAGAACTAGGGACGCCACGTGCAAATCTCCCGTCGTGCCCCCGGACAATAGTCCAGTCCACTGGCCAAAATTCAGGAGCTTCGTATTCAACATCGTCACTATCATTATCATAGTCACTGGAAACCCCCCAACTACTCTGAATGCTATTAGCCTGGTCCTTTACAGGGGTTCGCACAAGGTCCAGCACACTCGACCTTTGGGCAATATTGTGTCTGACAGCCTCTTCCTGCCTAGCCCTCCTAGCAGAACCCGTTACCCCCCTCTCATGCGGGTCCCCTCTGAGTAAGGTAGGCCTAGAATTATTTCCTCTCAACAAGTATCTAAAAAAACCCTTTTCCTTTTTTTGATTACCAGCCATTTACTACAATTTTTAATCATTTAAGTTTATTTTAATAATAAATGAACATAATCAAACGTTACGTTAAATTAACCACATGAAAAAAACAATAATTAATTAGCAACAACAAAATTTAAATAATCATTACCAACAAATACAATGTTACAACATATTTATTATTATGATTATTAATAATATTATTTTAGTTAATTTTCTAAATTCAAAATAATCATAATAATAATAATAATAATATTAACAAAAAAACAAAACATTAATAATAATCATAACAATAATAACACAAACAATAAATTTCATAACACTAATAAAAAAATCAATAATTAACAATAATAACAGTAATATTAACAAAGTTATTAATAATTATTATTATTATTATAACAAACATATTTAAAATAATAAATTAACAATCAAAAACAAAAAAAATTTTATAACAAAAATAATAACAATCACAACAATAATAACAATAACAATAAAATTAATAATAATAACAGTAAATAATAATAATAATAATAACAATAATAATATAATTAAAAACAATAATAATTATTCTAAAACAAACGGAAAAAAATTTATGAATCGCCCAGATCTGTGCGATTCATAATTTTTTTTATTATTTTTTTAAAATTAATTAAATTCAAAAAAAAACCAAAAAACATAACCAACAACAATAAAAAAACAGTATTCAAAATTATATAAAAAAGTTATTAATAATTATTATTATTATAATAAACATATTTAAAATAATAAATTAATAATCAAAACAAAAATAAAAATTTTTAAATAAAAATAATAACAATCACCACAATAATAACAATAATAATAATATTAATAATAATGACAGTAATAATAATAATAATAATAATAATAATAATAACAATAATATAATTAAAAATAATAACAATTATTCAAAAATAAACGAAAAAATATAAATATTTTTTGAATCGCCCAGATTTGGGCAATTCACTACAGTTTTTTTTTTTAAAATTTAAATTAATTACATTCAAAAAGAAAATTACCTCGATTAATTTTTGGCGGATTGAACTTAGTTTTTGCTCCAAAAATTTGCTTTTGTAAGTTTGTTTTAAGTGTGGTAAGAAAAAATTTTAGTGAGATTGTGGTATATATAGAAAATTTTAAGTTCAGTGGCAAAATTGTAATGTTTTGAAAATCCAGGGGTAAATTCATAATTTCTTCAGGGGGTGGCGATAAAATGAAAAGGATGACGATATTTAAGGATCGGGTAATTTATATATGTAATCTACAGATCAGCTATTAAACACTCAGTATATAATGGTTAGTTTAAATCACTGGTTGACCTCAACAAACAAAACATAGTTGCAATAATAAGAGGTAGATTCTTTGTTCTCTTTTTGACTCCCTTTAATATTTTATAAAGCAGTAACAAGCCGTAACTTTGTGATTAAATATATATTTAGAGCTGTCTAAACGAGTGTTCGGATCAGTTTCAAGGGGAGAAAAATTAGTTTGACTGAAATTCTGGTCGGTTCCAAATCAATTAGTGTTGTCATTTGGATCACTTCCGATTCATTTCGAGTCATGTTCAGTTTTGATGTTATTAAGTTACAAAATCGGTTGTGTAATTTGTTTAGGGTAGATTGAGTAGACATCGGTTATGAATTATTTATTTTCACCACAAAAAATGATGAAACATCGACTGAAGGCACCGACCGACAACAAAATAGTCGGAATTTTCAAACTAACTTACTGACTACCAAAAGTCAGTCGGAAATTCCGACTACCTACTAAACAAAAAATGGTAGGAAGTTTCGACTGAATACCGATCGTTGCTCTAGTCAGTATTTACCAACCGCATGTTTTGGTCGATATTTAGTCGGAAAATGTGGAGTAGGATGATTAGTCGGTGTTCAATCGGTGAATAGTCGGAAAGATATATTTACAATTTTCCAACAACCGTCTTTTTCCACCTCTTTTCCTCTATAAATACCCTCAACTTTAACTAAACGCACTTCACTCACTCTCTCAAAACTTTCTTCTCTCTGTTATAAACAATTTAATTTTTTTTACAACAATATCATACAAGTTTTCCACACAACATGAAGGCATGTTATTTCTATAAATGTCATAATTGTATTATTTATTATTTCAAATATACTTTATGTTATATTTATTATTTATTTAATTAAACAAAATTATAAGAAGGTTTTTGGTGCAGCTGTTTATTCTTGATATAAGTGCCTACTAGAAGTAGTAGATTTTCTCTTAATTATATCATTACTAAAAAACACGGAGCTTTTAGACGGAAAAACTATGGTTTTTTTCGACGGTTTTAACCGTCAAAAACTATATTTTCGACGCTTGACGAAGCATCTAAAAAACTACAGTTACAAATTTTAGATGCTTTTTTCTCAATTCTTTTTCCAGTGGATGTTATATCTATTTTCTGACGCTTTTTACTGTGGGGAAAAAGATTTCCCGCCTTACATCCATACCACAATTTCACGTTTTTAGACGCTTTTTTGTGTAGAAATGCTGATTTTTTTAGACCCTTTTTCATGTGGATAGTGCTTAATATTTTAGGCGCTTTTATATGTCTAAATGAAAATAAAACCTTTTAAAGCCCTTGATATCTAGATATATGCTTTTGACATTTACAAGCGTTGAAAATGTATTTATTTTCCATTCTACATTAAATTCATCAAAGATACATAATTACTAACGAATATCATACTAAATCAATCATATCCACAAAAGTATTAGCATTTGATATTCATATACGCACATACATTCGCTGATGTAGCTTTGACCTTAAGTTGTAGCTTGGTCAAAAAAGTCCAAACAACATAGGTGCCTAATTTGATCAACATTCACATACACATATATTTATCGATGTTTAAGAGAGCAAAATTTAAAAGTTAAAAGTTTGTCAAAAGATGATTTGTTGGTTATAACATGAACATCAGCTGCAAAAATCTACAACAAATCAAACAAAATGCACAAACTTTAGCCAAAATACATACTACCCGTTTGTGATTCAAGGCCAACAATTATTTTCAAATATGAGATTACCTCAATTACCAAACTCCCCATGAATATATAAAACTTTATATAAGTCATTATCATATCTACTTCATCCAACTGTAGTAATATCAAATTATAATAATAAAGAATGTTTAATGCATACCCAAACCGTTTTAATGATCCTTTGCTTGTAATGATTATCAACACGCTTCCAATTTTGTGCTCCAAGTGGACAAAAGGTTCCATCTTTTGACAATTCAGACAGAAAATGAACAAGTACAAGTCCCCCCTTCAAATTGGTTGAGTATATTCATTAAAATGAACAATGATCCTTCTTCCTGATGGTAAGCACCAAACATGCTTAGCAACTATAGTCCCCTCTATTATTTCTAATTTGGGAGGCTCATTCTCTGTTGTCTTTGCTCAATCAAAAAAACAGTTAATAATAAATACACAATTTGTATCAAATATGCATATTATGATCATTCAAGTATGTATACCTTCTACTTGGACAACCTCATCAGGATCCACATCTATATTTTCTTTCCAATGAACATCTATATTAGTTGAGGTATTAAAGGTTCGAGACATAAACCTCTTATTAAGAGGTAAAGCTTTGGGATCATGTTTTTTGGTAACTGTAGGTACCAAGCTAGTAGCGGGATCTTGTGCTGGAGTATTAGTTGAGGTCTTGAAGGTTCGAGACATAAACCTCTTATCAAGTAGTAAAGCTTTGGGATCATATTTCTTGGTAACTGTAGGTACCAAGCTAGTAGCGGTATCTTGTGTTGGAGTATTAGTTGAGGTGTTGAAGGTTCGAGACATAAACCTCTTATCAAGAGGTAAAGCTTTGGGATCATATTTCTTGGTAACTGTAGGTACCAAGCTAGTAGCGGTGATGAAACCTACAGTAACAACGAAAAGATGAGAATGGGTCATAATTATAAATTAAAATTAGACAAGGAATTAAATTAAAAGCAAAGTAAAAATATATAAACAAGATCAAATAAAAATAACATAGAAGAGCAACCACTAAGAGAGATCAAATAGATTATCATATCTAAAAAAACACATGAATAGTTGATTTCATCAAACTTCAAACAAGTCCCTAGGCTTAGTTTCAATTACATAATTCCAACCATTTTTTTATTTATCTTTAACATAAAAAACTTGTGTTGCTTGACTAGAAATAATAAACAGCTCATCCGTTAGATATCGGCCCATGTGAATCAACTTTGAGAAGCTCACTCGAGTTCTAGAACCCAATATATTCTATCCCAGTTACTATGTCTACCCAATCACAACGATACACCACGACTTTATAGGATCCAAGGTAGTCAATTTCAAGTATATCTATTAATCATAGTACTTATTTCCATCGGCTTCCACCATGACACCACTATTTTGAGTTTTACGAGTTCTTTCACTAGCAAATGTCTAGAACTTGAAACCATTAATCATATGAACCTTCATTCTTTTAGCATATAGACTTGGACCATAACCAATGCTATCAACAATCTTCCTCGGGATTGGCCTCATCAATATTTGGTACCTACATAAAATATATTGTTCAAGTGGATGAATCAATAAAAAGTATAAACATTTACATTTAGTTGATAAAATTTCTTAATCTATAACCTGCAACTTTAACCAATCTGGAAATTCCTCTAACTTCCATTTAATCACCAAATCATTAGTAACAGTAATTCTGTGATTCCCTTTGCTTCCGAGATAAGAATTCTCTGTGATTAAATAATACCTAAGTTAAGCACTTACCTTTCAAATGGTTGAAGTAACTCTTGAAATTGTGTTAGCACATAACGATGTATTTGCATCTTGCTCTTATGATTCAAATTAATCACTTTCACCTCCCCAACTGGTCGACCACAAGCATTGAACAAATAACTAGATCCATTTTCATTATCATCATCGTTGCGACGTGGTCGACGCCTTCTAAATATCTAGAGCAAAAGGTAATTGTTACCTCAAGAATATAACCCTCGGCAATAGAACCTTCTGGTTGAGCTCTATTTCTCAAAAATGTTTTGAGATGGGCTACGTGCCCATAAAAAAGAAAACATTGTTATTAATAAAAGTAATAAGTTCTAAAAAGAGGCAGGAGTGCAATGTCAAATTATGTATACCTTTCAATTCGATACATCCATCAATAATGAACAGGTCCTCCGAGCTTTACCTCCTTGACAAGGTGAATTAACAAATGATCCATGATAGTGAAAAAAGAAGGAAGGAATTCAATCTTTATTCGGCACAAGACATCTATTATCTTGGACTATAAAGCATCAAGATAATTAGGATCGATTTCCTTTTCACAAAGAGACTTAAAAAATGATGATAGATCATCAACAAGATCAATAACGATGGAGGCTTGAGATGATTTTAATGCTATTGGAAGGATATCTTGCATTAATATGTGGTTGTCATGACTCTTAAGATTCATAAGCTTCTTGTTTTTCAAGTTCACACATCTTGAAAGGTTTGAGCCATATCCATCAGGAAATTTAATACTTGCCAAAACATGTAGGAATGACTCTTTACCTACCCCAGTCATACAATATGGGGCGAGTGGCATAATGAATTCATTGTCACTATGACACTGTAGCCAAAAATGTGGCTTCACGTTTGTATTTTCAAAAAACATGCGATTAAATTCATCATCTTTACTTTTTCCATCCATGTTCATCAAAGTTCCAAGTAGATTAATGATTTATCCGGCCACTTGAACAAGCACTTAAGGTGAAAAAGGTGCAAGATGAGTGATAGCTTTGAAAAGGAAGTCCAACCTTCATAAAGAGGTTCATTGGAAGCTTTATAAAGCTTGCTAAATTTGACTTCTTCAAAAGAAGAGTTCACATCAGATTGTTGAGTAGGAAATTCATCAAATTCACATTGAAATTTAGGTTTCTCTATTGTCTCATTAGCTAACCCCTCATCATTATGTTCACTACCAAACTCATGGTCACCTAAAATATTTGACCCAAAAGCATCTTGAAGTAACCCCGATATATCATCTTAACCTAAGTTTTCTGATTCATTGGAAGCTATAAATGAAATCCCTTTTTGATTACACACATTCTCCACAACAGTCATAGGTCCATGAAATATCCAATTCTTGTATTCTTTATAAAACCCTTTAAACAAACTGTGTCTTTCAACCTCCTCTAGTGGTAAGATTTTTTTTCTATCAATTTGACACTTGCAACAAGGGTATCTAATGAAACCATTTTGTGTCCCTTTCTTTGCAAATTCCATAAAGTCACTAACCCCCTTCACATAAGCTTCTGTATTTCTTGGTTTATTTATCCAACTCTTATCAATATATTGAGACATCCTATGCATATTATATAATAGTAAGATTAAAAACTTCCATATGCATACAACTAACATATACTCCCTCCGTTCTTTTTTGATCTTCCACTTTGGGGTTTTCACACATATTAAGGAAGATAGAATCTTTGGGTTGTAGTGGGTATTATTTTAGTTAAATAGTAGTGTGAAGTAATGATTGTATTGGAAGTATGAGGTTGTAGTGGATATTATTTTAATTAAATAGTAGTGTGAAGTAATGATTGTATTGAAAGTATGAGAGAAAAAATAATTATAAATAAAAGAAAAGGGGTACATTAAAAGAAAAGGGGGGTTTTAAGGGATAAAAGTGGGATAAAAACTTTCTAAAAATAGCAAGTATTCTAAAGTGAAAGAACTTTTGAAACTACCCATTATAGTAATGTCGAAGATCAAAAAAACGAAGGGAGTAGATGATTAATCACTCTAACAAATCAATATCAATTAAATCATTGCATAATTGAGTGCAACCCATAAAGATATAGATTTTGAAGCACATAAACATGTAAAACCCCAAATACAATTATCATGAATAATTAAACTATAAATGCAAGCATAGACTACCACAATTTAACACATCACATGAATTTGAAGAAAGAACCTCAAAACCTATTATCATGAAGAATCAAACTATAAACATGTAGCTTTGGTGCAGGCCATATTCGGGCTGGTTTGGGTAATTTTTTCAACCATGAAAACTCCACAATTTAACCCATCACAATATCCAAACAAACTCCACTTAAAATTAAAAGCCCTAATACAAAAAAAAATCAATAATTTACAATAAATTTACGAGAAAAAAGAAAAAAAAATATACCAGTACAACAATTTACAAGAAAAATATACCAGTACAACAAATTACAAGAAAAAAACGAAAAAAAAATTAAGAACGTACCTGCAGCTACAGGACCGCTGGTTTCAATGGAGGGGATCGGAACTGCTACAGGAAATTTATAGTCAAAAATTTACAAGAAATATACCAGAAAAAAGTAAAGAAAAAACGCCCAAACACAACTTAACACATATAAAGGGCTGGTATAGAAATTTACAAGAAAAAAAGAAAAAAAAATCAGAAAACGTACCTGCTATGGCGCGCTGCTGCGGGTACGGAGGAGACTGCTACAGGCCGCCGGTTTTAATGGAATGGAACTGCTACAGGACCGCCGGTACAAGGGGGATAGATCTGCTCTGGGACGCCGGAGAAGGGAGTTGCTGTTAGGGATTAGACCAAGTTACTGTGTGCGTGAGAGGGAAAAGGAGAGGGAGAAGGGAGTTAGCTCTTAGGGTTAGAACATAGAAGCGGGTTTTTGAAATTTTTAGGAACTTGAAGAGGCGGTTTTTTTTTTTTTTTTTTTAATAATTTTTTGGACGCTTTTAATAATTTATGTCAACGTATTTAAATGTCGAAAATAAAGCGTCTAAAATCTCCGTTTTTGTTTAAACAGTTACTCAACTGTCTAAAATAATGTCTATAAATACTCCATCTTTTTAGTAGTGTATAAAAATATGTTAGAAATGTTGAAAATTTGTTCCTCAATTTGAGGAATTCAACATTATATTCTTTATTTATATTAATACTTACTTGCTAGTTGCAACAATCGATTTTTTCATAAAGATTAAAAAAATTTAATTACTCAAAGTACTAAAATTTGGTTGTTGCAATGTATTAGCATAAGTAAAGTTTACAATACTGGATTTTCTCATATTTGAGAAACATATATTCAACATTTCTTCTTTTTTATAATGCATAGTAAAGTATAAATAAGGGAAAAACTACTACTAATAAGTACTTATAATTATCACACAAAAAATGGTCGGACTGAAAAACTCATTAAATGTTTTTTAATAATTTATCGTTCATTTATCGATTGGTTTTCAGTCGGAAATTCAAAATTCAAAATTCAAAATGCCAATTGTGGTCAAAAAGCACTGTTAGTGAGTCAAAAGTAGTCAAAAAGCACTGTCAATTAGTACAATGCATACCGACTGTTTTGCGACTAAATTTCAGTCGCTAGTTATAGACAGCACGTCTGAATATCTTGTGTATAGTGATGCCTCGAAAAATGGGTTAGGGTGTGTGTTGATGCAAGATCGAAAGGTTATTGCTTATGCATCAAGACAACTTAAATCGCATGAAGTCAATTATCCGACTCATGACCTTGAACTAGTAGCCATTGTCTTTGCCCTGAAGATTTGGAGACATTACTTGTATGGAGTGAAGTGCAAAATTTATACTGACCATCAAAGCTTGCGATACTTGTATACACAACAAAATTTGAACATGAGATAACGAAGGTGGCTAGAGTTGATTAACGACTATAACGTGGAGTTTAATTACCATGAGGTAAGGCCAATGTGGTCGCTGATGCTTTGAGTAGAAAGACCAGTCATTCCTTAGCTTCCTTGACTGTTCCTAGAGAGTTGCAGAGAGACATGGAAGGATTGAATCTCAAGATTGTACAACATGGGGAGCTAGAGTCCCGGTTAGCAGCCTTATCCATCCGACCTTCAATTTTTGAGGAAATTTTAATAAAGCAAGTGACTGACTCCTTTATGGAGAAAACGAGAGAGCAAGTTAAAGAAAAGAAAGTTGAAGGATTCATGAAATTCGAGGATGGTAGCATTCGATATAAGGGTCGATGGTGTGTACCTTCTACTTGCACAGAGCTTAAGGAGAAGATATTGACAGAGGCTCATAGCTCAAAGTATTCTATTCATCCAGGAGGAGATAAGATGTATCAAGACTTGAAGTAGACATTTTGGTTTCCAAGTGTTTGACCTGTCAGAAGGTAAAGAGCGAGCATAAGAGGTCTGCAGGCTTACTCCAACCTTTGGATATTCCTGTATGGAAATGGGATGACATATCCATGGATTTTATTTTGGGTTTACCAAGGACTAAGTCAGGAAATGATACGTTATGGGTGATCGTGGATAGACTCACCAAGAGTGCTAAGTTCATTCCGATGAATAATCAGTGGGATATGGATCAGTTGGCTCGAGCTTACCTTAAGAACATTGTACGATACCACGGTGTCCCTAGATCTATAGTGTCTGATCGTGATACTAGATACGTGTCGAAATTTTGGGAAGCATTTCAGAAAGCTTTGGGTACAGAACTTCTTAGGAGCACATCTTTTCACCCGGCTACTGATGGGCAAACTGAACACACGAATAGGACACTTGAAGATATGTTGCGAACAGTAGCTTTGGATAGGCAAGGATCTTGGGATGAGTGCCTAGACATGGTGGAATTTTCATACAATAATAATTACCAGACAAGCATCCAGATGACACCTTTTGAAGCTTTGTACGGTCGTCGTTGTCGTAATCCAGTATGTTGGGACGATTTCAATGAATCTGTCACTCTAGGACCGACTATGTTAGAGGAGATGACTGATCAAGTAAAAATGATTCGAGAAAGACTTAAAGCGGCCCAGGATCGACAAAAGTCCTACGCAAACCTTAAGAGGAGACCTGATGAGTTCGCCGTAGGGGATTACGTGTTTATGAGAGTTTCACCGATGAAGGGAGTTATGAGGTTTAGCAAGAGGGGGAAGTTGAGCCTATAGTTTATAGGACCTTATGAGGTCACAGAGAAGGTAGGAAAGGTCGCTTACAGACTAGCATTACCTAATGAGTTGGGTAAGGCCCATGACGTGTTTCACATTTCGCAATTGAAGAGATATGTTCCCGATAAATCTCATATGCTAGATCCCGAGCCCTTAGACCTTGATGAGAATTTATCTCATGAAGAGAAGCCTATCAAGATCTTTGATTCTAAGGTGCGTAGTACGAGGAGAAAAGATATAAAGATGGTGAAAGTTCTATGGGCTAACCAGCGCAAACAGGAGGCAACGTGGGAAACTGAGGACTCCCATGCGTAAGAAATACCCACACCTTTTTCCTGAGGTTAGTAAGTTACGAGGCCGTAACTAAGTTTTTAAGGGGGGTAGAATGTGATAGAATTTTGTGCGTTTGCACGTACCTTCTCCTCTATGATACCGACCTATTACAAAATTGCTTGCTTTTGATTGATCGTGTCGAGTCAATTGTATGATTGATTGTGTTAAGTTAACTATGTGACATTTACATGCTTCGTTTGGGTGTTGAGTTAATTTAGATAATTATGAATGCTCGGAACGAAAAATGTATGAATATTTGGATAGAGTGAGTATAATAGTGTCAATAAGGTCACGATCTTTGAGTTAATTCCTTAGGCTTAAAATCGTTAAGACACCTTCTTGAGTTATTAGAAATATAAATTCTCACAATTAGTACTTTGGTTGCGCTAGTTTTGGGGACGAAACTCCTTTTAAGGGGGGTAGTCTGTAACACCCCGAGATTTTAATGACGTAATTATTTAATATTTTAATAGCTTTTAAAAATTTCACAATTATATTAATCTATTTCCGAATTAGTTTTAATAAATTTCTTTCACATACAGATTTAAATGTTAACTTATATATATATATATATATATATATATATATATATATATATATATATATATATATATATATATATATATATATATATATATATATATATATATATATATATATATATGTATATATATATATATATATACATATATATATATATATATATATATATATATATAATATATATATATATATATATATATATATATATAATATATATATATATATATATATATATATATATGTATACATATATATATATATATATATATATATATATATATACATATATATATATATATATATATATATATATATACATATATATATATATGTATATATATATATATATATATATATATATATATATATATATATATATATATATATACATATATATATATATATATATATATATATATATATATATATATATATATATATATATATATAATATATATATATATATATATATATATATGTATACATATATATATATATATATATATATATATATATATATATATATACATATATATATATATATATATATATATATACATATATATATATATGTATATATATATATATATATATATATATATATATATATATATATATATATATATATATATATATATACATATATATATATATATATATATATATATATATATATATATATATATACATATATATATGTATATATATATATATATATGTATACATATATATATATATATATATATATATATATATATATATATTTTATATATATATATATCTATATATATATATATATATATATATATATATATATATATATATATATATATATACATATACATATATATATATATATATATATATATATATATATATATATATATATATATATATATATATATATATACATATATATGTATACATATATATATATATATATATACATATATATGTATACATATATATATATATATATACATATATATATATATATATACATATATATATATATATATATATATATATATATATATATATATATATATATATATATATATATATATATATATATATATATATATATATATATATATATATATATATATATATATATATATATATATATATATATATATATATATATATATATATATATATATATATATATATATATATACTGACCAAGATGGTCAAGGTACGAATGTCCAAGATGCCCAAGTCCAATCCAATGCAAGGGAATTAATTTTGTCCAAGTCTTATTATGATCTTAGTATGCACGGTCCAAATAACTCATCAAGTGGTTGTACTTTGTTAAGTATAACTAAGTACTTTGTTGAAAGCATAAATTAAAGGGTGGCGGTTACAAGGCTTGATTGCAAGCCATTGAAGAGCATCAATTGGGCTGATTAATTAGCGTGTTTTAAGGAGATTTAAAGCTGATTTTTAATCTCATTTAAAGAGGCAGTTTTGGAATTCAAGGGGCAGCTTTGAATGACGGTATTGGACAGTTTTTGAGAGATTAATTGCTAAACATTTATCCTTGTTTTAAGCTTAGTTTTAAGTAGTCTTTTAATTATTGTTGAATGGGATTAAAGTGGACGGTTATGAGCCCTTTCATCATCTTTTGTTTTCAGCATTTTATTTTTGTTTTGTTGCTATTAATTAGGCAAGAGGTTGATGTAATTATTGGATGTAAGATGGCTATATATAGCAAGCTAAATGATGAATGAAATGATATCCAGAAATTTGCCAAAAAACGTGTGTTTTGTTTATTGAACTTGACTTGTGTTTAGTCAACTTTAATTGTCCAAATTTGAGTGTTCCAAATTTGAAGAGTTAGAGTTTTAGTGAGAGTTCCTAAAACTAAAGCTTGTAGTTGACGATTTGGTGAGAGTTCCCTAATCTAAGCTACACCCAAACAAGTGAGTGAGTGTTCCTCCTTGTTATATCCTCAAGTTTAGAGTGAGAGTTCCCCTTAACTATCTTGATTAACATTTTCTAAGTTAACCACACGCAAGACCCCTTAACTTTACACTTGTAGCAAGGTTTCCATCTTATTTACACATCATTTGGCGCGTCAGGTAGGGGGAGTTTTTCCATACACTTCCAAAGGGGTCGAATACCTACATATCATGGGAGAGAATCAAGATTTAAGGGTAGCTTTGGAAGCTCTAAATCGTTCCATTGCTAGTCAAGAAAGGTTGGCCGAAACTAATGCCAATCTACAAGGGAATCTTTCTGCCTTAATGGCAAGACTCCTGAACGAGCAAGATAGGAGAGATCAAGATGAAGAACCTCCACCTAGGAGGGAGGATAGGAGTCTAAAAGTAGACGTCCCTTCCTTTGATGGGTCACTTGATCCAGAGAAGTACTTGGAATGGGAGAAATCCTTGGAAAGGTACTTTGAATACAAAGATATTCAAGAAGAAGTGCAGAAATATTAGATAGCCAAGGTGAAATTGAAGGGCTATGGTGAAAGTTGGTTGCAAGGGGAACAAAGGGCACGTACCCTTAGGGGTAAAGCTCCCATATCAATTTGGAACAAGTTGAAGAAACGGATGAGAGACCGTTTCATTCCTCATAATTATACGCAAAGCCAATATGTGAAGTGGAGCACTTTACAACAAAATGGCGATTCAGTGGAAGACTACATCAAAGAGTTTGATAGGCTTGCCATTGTGTGTGAAGTAACTGAAAATGAAGAGCTCAAAATGGGGCGTTTTGTAGCTGGGTTGGATCAAGAGTTGCAAGACAAGCTTGAAGGTTACACTAAGCTTACTTTTGTGGAAGCTTGTAAACTTGTGACCAAGTTTGATGCAAAAAGGAAGAAGAAGAAACCAACTACCACTCCTCCAGTGGTACGTAAACCACCTTTCTCTTTGAAGGATGGTTCTTCCTTTAACAGGCCCAATGACCCACCTAAGAAGGACAAGAAGGATTTCAAGCTAAGTGACATTGTGTGTTACAAGTGTGGAGGAAGGGGACATTTTAAGAAGGATTGTCCTAACTCAAGAGCTTTAACCATGCAAGAGGTTAAGCTTATGGCCACGCAAAATATTAATTGGGAGGATTTTGAAACAGAAGAAGAGGAGACCGAGAATCCCAATGAAGAGGATGGGGAAGAAGATCATTGCTTTCCGGAGATGGAGGACAAAGCCAATCTGGTTGTTAGGAGGGCTTTGCAACCACGAGTAGAGGAGCCCTTGGTACCACAAAGGCAACACATTTTCATCACCAAATGTAAAGTTGGTGACGAGGTATGTGACTTAATTATTGATGGGGGTAGTGAGGCTAATACTGTGTCAAAGACTTTAGTGTCTAGACTTTGTCTTACCACCACTAACCATCCACGTCTTTACAAGTTGAGTTGGTTAGATTCAAATTCTAGTACGGGGGTTAAAAAGCAATGAATGGTTAGTTTTTCTATTGGTTCCTATCATGATAGTCAATTGTGTGATGTTGTGTCAATGGATGCTTGTCATATTCTGCTTGGTAGGCCGTGGCAAACTGATAGAAAATCACTTCATGATGTATACCATAATACATACACTATAAGTCACCAAGGGAAACAAAAAAAATTACACCCTTTACCACCCCCACGGTTTTCACAAAAACCATCCAAAGAAATTTCCTTGTTATCTTTTAAAGAATTTGAGAGGGAAGTTGTTGGTGAAGAAGAGTTGTTTTTGTTGTATTCAAAAGAAATTCATGAAAAATTTGTGAGTCAAAATCCCAAGTAGGCGCAATTGATTAAGGATTTTGAGGATGTCTTTCCAGATGAATTACCTATTGGGTTACCACCCTTGACAGGAATTGAGCATCGAATTGATCTCCTTCCAGGCACACCATTGCCAAATAAACCTGCCTATAGATGTAACCCTTTAGAAACTAAGGAGTTACAACGTCAAATAGAAGAGTTGATGGGTATGGGTTATGTGCGAGAGTCTATGAGTCCGTGTGTTGTTCCTGCTCTTTTGGTTCCAAAAAAGGATGGTACTTGGCGTATGTGCATTGATAGTAGAGCTGTTAACAATATTACTATCAAGTACAGGTTTCCAATTCCTAGACTTGATGACATGCTTGATGAGTTAAGTGGTTCGAAGGTGTTCTCAAAAGTTGATTTGAGAAGTGGTTACCATCAGATTCGAATGAGGGAAGGGGATGAATGGAAGACCGCCTTCAAAACAAAGCATGGGTTGTATGAATGGCTCGTGATGCCGTTTGGTCTTACAAATGCACCTAGCACTTTCATGAGATTGATGAACGAAGTGTTAAGGCCATTTCTTGGCAAGTTCGTGGTGGTGTACCTTGATGATATCCTTATTTACAGTCGAGATAAGGATGAACATTTGGAACATTTGTTTCAAGTTTTTACTGTTTTGAGAAAGCAAAAATTGTATGGAAAACTTGAAAAATGTGATTTTATGTTATATGAGGTCACTTTTCTTGGTTACATAGTTTCAGGTGATGGCGTGAAAGTTGATCCAAGCAAGGTTGAAGCAATTCAATCATGGCCTAGTCCTAAAACACTCACGGAGGTCCGTTCTTTCCATGGGCTAGATTCCTTTTACAGGAGGTTCATTCGAAATTTTAGTACTCTCATGGCTCCCATAACCGAGTGCACAAAGAAGGGTTTGTTTGAATGGACTCCTCAAGCTCAAAAGGCGTTTGAAGAAATCAAAGAAAAGATGTGCAACACACCTATCCTAGCACTTCTGGATTTTTCAAAGCCATTTGAAGTTGAGTGTGATGCAAGTGGGAAAGGAATTGGTGCCGTGTTGATTCAAGAGGGGCGTTCAATTGCTTACTTTAGTGAGAAGTTGAGTCAAGGCAAGCTGAATTATTCCACCTATGATAAAGAGTTCTATGCAATGGTAAGAGCTCTAGATCATTGGTCATATTATTTGAGGCCACAACCGTTCATACTTCATTTTGATCATGAGTCCTTGAGGTTTATTCATGGGCAAAAGAAGTTGAATTCAAGGCATGCAAAATGGGTAGAATTTCTTTAAACATTTAACTTTTCATCCAAATACAAGAGTGGAAAGGCAAATGTTGTTGTGGATGCCTTATCTAGAAGGCATAATTTACTTGGTGTTGTTGAAGCCAAGATTCTTGGGTTTGAGTTTATCAAAGAGTACTACAAAGAAGATGAAGATTTTAAGACCATTTTGAAGAAATGTGTCGATGGACTCTATGATTTATTTTCCTCACACGATGGTTTTCTTTTTAAGGGAAATAGATTATGCATTCCTAAGTGTCCGATTAGAAGTTTGTTGATCCATGAAACGCATGGGGGAGGTCTAGCTAGTCACGTTGGTGTTCAAAAGACATTGGAGCTTCTTCAAGCTCATTTCTATTGGCCTAAGATGTTATCTACGGTCCATCTTGTTATCACTCGTTGCTCTACTTGTCAAAGGGCAAAAATGGTGTTTCATAAAGGTCTTTACAAGCCACTTCCTGTTCCCGAGAGACCTTGGGAAGATGTTAGCATGGATTTTATTGTGGCTTTACCTAGAACTCAAAGGGGTAAAGACTCAATCATGGTGGTTGTTGATAGGTTCTCAAAGATGGCTCATTTCATTCCTTGTTATAAAACCCAGGATGCTATGAAAGTGGCTAAGTTGTACTTTGAAGAAGTGGTTCGTTTTCATGGGGTGCCACGCACCATTGTGTTCGATCGTGATACTAAGTTCCTAAGTCATTTTTGGAAGTCATTATGGCGTCTCATGGGAACTAAGTTGCTGTTTTCTACATCACATCATCCACAAATGGACGGTCAAACCGAAGTGGTGAATAGAGTTCTTGGTTCTTTACTTAGAACATTGGTTAGTAAGAGCACCAAGGATTGGGATGTTAAGCTTGCTCATGTCGAGTTTGCTTACAATAGGACTCCTAGTGCTACTACAAAGTATTCACCTTTTGAAGTAGTCTATGGTGTTAATCCCTATGTTCCTATTGATCTCATAGCCCTACCTCAAGATAAGTTTGTGCATGGAGGTGCTAAGGAACAAGCTGAGTTCATGGTCAAGATTCACAAGGAAGTGAGGAAGAATATTGAAAAGGCCAATGAGATTTACAAGAAGCAAGCCAACAAGAGGGTTAGAAACGTGAAGAATTTTGAAGTTGGTGACTTGGTATGGATTTACATGAGGAAAGAAAGGTTTCCTAGCCAAAGGAAAAACAAACTCATGCCACGAGCTGAAGGTCCCTTTGAAATTGTGGAAAAGATCAATGACAATGCCTATAAGGTTGATTTAGGAGGCCAATATGGGGTCTCAAGTACGTTCAATGTGGGTGATCTTGCACCATATTATGATGATGAAGAATTGAGGACAATTCCCTTTGAAGAAGAGGAGGATGACCAAGATGGTCAAGCTACGAATGTCCAAGATGCCCAAGTCCAATCCAATGCAAGGGAATTAATTTTGTCCAAGTCTTATTATGATCTTAGTATGCACGGTCCAAATAACTCATCAAGTGGTTGTACTTTGTTAAGTATAACTAAGTACTTTGTTGAAAGCATAAATTAAAGGGTGGCGGTTACAAGGCTTGATTGCAAGCCATTGAAGAGCATCAATTGGGCTTATTAATTAGCGTGTTTTAAGGAGATTTAAAGCTGATTTTTAATCTCATTTAAAGCGGCGGTTTTGGAATTCATGGGGCAGCTTTGAATGACGGTATTGGACAGTTTTTGAGAGATTAAAGTGGACGGTTATGAGCCCTTTCATCATCTTTTGTTTTCAGCATTTTATTTTTGTTTTGTTGCTATTAATTAGGCAAGAGGTTGATGTAATTATTGGATGTAAGAAGGCTATATATAGCAAGCTAAATGATGAATGAAATGATATCTAGAAATTTGCCAAAAAACGTGTGTTTTGTTTATTGAACTTGACTTGTGTTTAGTCAATTTTAATTGTCCACATTTGAGTGTTCCAAATTTGAAGAGTTACAGTTTTAGTGAGAGTTCCTAAAACTAAAGCTTGTAGTTGACGATTTGGTGAGAGTTCCCTAATCTAAGCTACACCCAAACAAGTGAGTGAGTGTTCCTCCTTGTTATATCCTCAAGTTTAGGGTGAGAGTTCCCCTTAACTATCTTGATTAACATTTTCTAAGTTAACCACACGCAAGACCCCTTAACTTTACACTTGTAGCAAGGTTTCCATCTTGTTTACACATCATATACATATACACACACACACATATATATATATATATATATATATATATATATATATATATATATATATATATATATATATATATATATATATGTATGTATGTATATATATATATATATATATATATATATATATATATATATATATATATATATATATATATATATATATATATATATATATATATATATTAAAAATATAGTTACAATTTCTTAAATAAAGAGGTTCGAATCAAAATGATTATTTTATTAAAATGTGTGAGCCCACGAAGGTGAGTCTCTTAGTTGGGGTCCCGCAAGAAAATGAATCGAGATAAAAATAAATAAATAAATAAACATAATAAACATAATAATAATAATAATAATAATAATAATAATAATAATAATAATAATAATATTAATAATAATAATAATAATAATAATAATAATAATAATAATAATAATAACAATAACAATAACAATAATAATAATAATAATAATAATAATAATAATAATAATAATAATAATAATAATAATAACGAGTATAAAACCCGTGAAAACTCTAAATGCTCAAAGGAGCCGTCATCCGTCCTTCTCTTCCTTCTCTTTCTTTCTCTCTTCTTCCCCTCGCGCCGCCATAGAGCAGTTGGCCACCACCAGCCGCTGCATAGCCCCACAGAAACACCACCAAGCAGCCCCGACCTTTCTTCCTCATTTCCCGCGTCCAATTACCTTCCCGCACCACCTGCCACCCTTTGTTCTCTTTTCTTTTGATGTAACACCCGAATTTCCTCCCTTCCTTCACGATTCTGGTTTCGTTTAAGGGGTTGGAAATTCAGGGGTGTTACAAGTTAGTCAGTAAATTTTTTTATTTTTTTGTTAAATATTTTTCGTATTTCATAAACTATTATTTCGCAAAATAATGGACTTACGTAGTGAAAAAAGTTTGATGTATAAGTGTAGTTGTAAAGGAGTTTATAATATTAGATATTTAGAAGGGGTTGAGGAATTTATACAAATTGCACAGAAAAAATCCAGAGCAGGTTAGATGTCCATGCAAACGATAATCGTAAAATATTTGCTCCAAAAGTCATAAGAGAACATTTGTTGAAAAAGGAGTTTTTTGAACATTACTACGATTGGTATATTCATAAAACTTCTGAAGGTGCACCAAGTAATGTGATGGTTCCAGAAGAGCAACAGCGTCACACAATGCAAGTGAAACGTTGGATTTGTGAGTCAATTTCCATCACCAAGGAAGACCTCCATCTGTACTTGGTGCACAATGCCAGGTAGTATTTCAAGACTAGAATGCTTGTGGGATAACATATGTAGATTATTGTCCAAAGATGTGCTATATAGACAAAAAAAACCTTATTACAAATCTCATGTAGTTTTATTATACGAGTAATTATGATTATTAGTTTCTTACAATTTGATCTTATAATCACTATATTCTATACAATTTATAAAAATTTAACCGGAAATATGTACTAGATTTGAATCTCACAGATCACCAATTAAGGAATTATGCCCTAAAGATATTGAGGAGATGCTTAACAATGGAAGTCCTTTAATGAATATATGTCCTAAAATTTGCCCAGGCGATATTATCATCAGAGATGGAAGTAATAAGCTAATCATGGAGGAGCTTAATTAGGACAAGGAATCTCTAAAAGTTTAGCTACATGCGTTGCCGTTGATGATTGAAGATCAGACCCTAATACACAATGAAATTACTACAACCATTGGAAGAGGACAAGGAGGTGTATTTTTTCTACATAGATAAGGTGGGACTAGAAAACATTTATGTGGAATATTATGTTCAAGTCTAAGATCAAAAGGTGAAATTGTTCCTCGTGTTGCATCAAGTGGCATAACCTCTTTATTATTTTGTAAAAGCAGGATTGCACACTTAAGATTCGGAATACCCTTTGAAGATCTATAGGAGATCGGGGGGGGGGGGGGGGGGGGGGGGGGGGGGGGAGGGGTGATAGAGAGTATGCCTGTTTAAAATTTTTCTCTGGAAGGTGAGCTTAAGAGCTTAGGAGACCTTTCAAAACAGTTTTCTGAAACTGTTAAGGTCAAATAATAAATCTAAGAACTAAATGTGAAAATGAACAAGGGAATTGTTAACGAGGTTCGGCTATCAATAGCCTACTCCACGCCAATGGGTTCTTTTCCAACCTTTAGGATTCAACGCCTTTTATTAATGAACCTTAGATGACTAAGAAGAACTCTTTATCTTCTCTCACCACGTTCTTCCCCTCGAAGAACGTTTTACAAGTTTCCTTAATAAAAGTTCTAATCCCAATCTCACAAAAGAGAAATCAAATGAATACTTTTAAAAGTATTCCAAGCTTTAAGGCATAAATGAAATTAAAGTTCTAACTCTCTTTTACTCTAACCTATTATAAATGAGAGAGTTAGATGAATTAAGTTTACAATACTTTTTTGAATGTAAGTAGAAAGCTAGGATATAAGTTGTGTTGCAATTCTCATAATTCTTGAATGAAGCATGTTATATATATGTTACGCCTCCAACATAGCCATTAAAACAATTGAAACTTCATTCCTTGATTTTCGCCAACTGCTTGTGCTGAACCAGTCTTCAAAATCTTAGACAACAAGTAAAACTGACACTCCACCTTGACGTGTTCAACATATACGGTTTTTGTTGCTATTTCTAGCTTTTCCAAATCTTTGATATGCTGTCACATTAGCACCCATGCCGCATTGAATATTGATTAATTATTCTTCCTATTTTTTACTTGAGCTAAAAACAACTCCATATTTATAGAAAAACCTATAATTAGTATAATCTTGTTTACCAAGTAAAATACTCATTTATTTTATCAAGTTATAAACCATGTCATTAAGCTATATGACAAAAACGTGTTATTGAACTTAGTAAATTACTTATTAAGACATAAGCTTTATTTAATCTTATCTTATAAAAACGTTAAACTTAAGTCAAGCTATTTCAAACTTATTTCAAAATATATTTGGACTTCAAATTATCTATCAATCAAACACTATAAATCTAATATGATTTTGGACCTATTTTAACAACTAAATATGATCACTCAATTTATTTGTTTAACATAATTTGCATTTTGAATATCATCACATAAAGAAATTGAGTCTTCACCCTTTAAGGTTATTGATGATTCAACGTGTAGAGGCATAGAACTTAATAGTCATTTAGTAGAACTCAATAAAAATAAACAAGCTTATCATTTGGGTTGAGGCTCCAATGACTCCAAGCATTGCTTTGAAACTTCAGACAAAAGTTTACGCGATGTAATTCATTTTCGAAATGGTAAACCATCTTAATTACGTTTTGGAGGCAAGGTTGTTGTCTTTGGTGGTGATTTTAGGCAAGTTTTATCGATAATTCCAAAGGTTACAAGACGAGACATTGTATTCGTAGCACTCAACTTTTCAAAGATTTGGAATGACTCTAAGGTGTTACGGCTTATAAAGAACATAAGCTTACGACTGGGATTAACCAATGCTAATGAGCTTTGAGAGTTTGCAGATTGAGTTCTCAAAGTTGGTGATGGAAAGATTGGAGGACCTAACGATGGAAAGGCTACTATCGATATACCTGAAGATTTTTTAATAAAAGAAGCATCTGATCCAATAGCTGCAATTGTTGATTCCATATATCCTAGAACTCGTAAGGGTTCAACTGGTAGTTCATACTTTAAAAAGAGGGAAATACTAGCACCAATAAATGAGATTGTTGATAAGATCAACTAAAATATATTGTCACTTTTTCCAAGAGAGGAAAGGACGTACTTGAGTTCGGATTCAATCGAAGATAAATCTGACGATAATTATAGTGGTAGTGACAATGCATTTTCAATTGAATTTCTTAACCCAATACGTGCATTTGGTGTTCCCAACCATAATTTGCTATTAAAAGTTGGTGCTCCAAGTATGATACTCAGAAATAGGATCATTCAGCAGGCTTATGCAATGATATACGTTTATTAGTTGATCATCTTGGTTATCAAATTATACAAACAGCTGTTACATCCAGATCAATTACAAGGTATTCACTCCAAGGATTACACTCACACTGACGGATAATTCTAAAATCCCAGTTGCTATACAAATAAGACAATTTCATGTGTCTTTGTGATTTGCGATGACGATTAATAAGAATCAAGGGCAATCACTATCCCATGATGGTTTGTTCTTACCTAAGGTAGTATTTAGTCATGGACAATTTTACATTGGAGATTTTAGAGTGACTAGCACAAAAGGTTTGAAATTCTCATATAATTATGTGATATAAGGATATTTGTTGAAGTATGAGGTGTTTTAAACCCTCTAAATGTTATTTATACTTTAGCTACAATTCACATATTTAATGTATTTTTATTTTATTATTAATTTTTCATGTAATATACTTCTATAGCTTTAATAATTTTTCATATTCAATTGCCTTATAATTTTAGTCATAAATTGATTATTACACTTTAAATTAAAAAATGAGCTTAATAACATTAATATATATTCGCTTATTGTTTCTAAAATCTTATTTTTTATAGATGTAACACACTAAATATTCGTGCATTGCACGAGTCCTATAATAGTAATGTATAAATGACTTAAAAGTCAATTATCAAGCCTATTTTTAATAAATGATTCTATCCTAAACGAGATTTGTATAGACTTGGTGTGTACTAAAATATTGTGCACCACTGTTAGATTTAGAGTATGACTAATTCAGTGTACCGTAGATCGAAGAGTGAAGGATCTACATCAGTAAAATGGTAGTCTCTTGAGAGACCGTCTCTCAAGCCTAGCCCATAAAGATTAATGCCTACTTACCGTATTCTTAATGCATACTTATATTATCTTTAATGCTTACTTACCGTATCCTTAATTTCTACTTTTAATATCTTAAATTTCTAATTACATTATTCTTAATACCTACTTATATTATTCTAAAAATTTAAATGAGCTGAACTAATTATAGATGGTCTTTCAAAGAGATTGTGTCTCACAAGAATTTGTGATCAGTAAAAGGAAAATTAAAAAGTGATGTAGAATAGATACTAGGAAATTATCAATAGTTCCCCTCTGTTATTGTACTTTATCTTTGGTATCCCTATGTTTTTTCGATTATCAATGGTACCCCCAACATATCATGCTAATTACAACCGTGACATTATTAAAGTTTTTGTCGTTATCTTGTCGTTATTTTAAAAACCAACCATTGTCGGTTTGTTATTTATTTCCTTTGGCTCTTCCTTTTCCCTCCTCACTCATACTTTCTTTCTATGTCTTCATCATCAAGCTCCTGGGTTGAGTAAACCATTGTTGAAGCTCCTATAAAGCTTTCTCTTCATCATTATTGCTTTTCTTCCCATTAGTAAGTTCCCTAATCCTTCCTCTGTGTTTTTCTGTACATGCAACTTGTTATGTTGTTTGAGTTCTTGCCCTAAATTTCGTGATTGATGGTGCAATTGTTTTGATTTTTCGCCTTAAATTTTGCGATCATTAGGGTTTTGTTCGTGATTTATGTGTTCTTAAAGTGTTCCGAATCGTAATTTGTAATCCTAAACCCTAAAAATTAGGGCTTTTTTGAAATTTAATTGTTTTGTGTAATGGACTATTGTGTTGTGTGTTGAACTTGAGTTATATGATTAATAATCAAATGGATGGTTGATTTTGTACTTTTTTTTGTGTTTCTGTTAATAGATTCTAAATGGATGATAGTGTGGTGTTGAAATTTTTGTACAAGGGCAAAGGGAGTGACATTTTTGTTGATGATGTAGACTTAGATAATTTGCTTGATATGATCATTGATTACTGGGATACAACTGAGAGGAAGGAACATTTGATGCTGAACATCCTAGTTTTAGTTATTTATACAAAAAGTGAGATGTTCAAATAGGTGATGATAAAGTATTGTTGGAGATGTTTAATAGGCATAAGGGTAAGGACACCGTTTACATTCATGTATGGGACATAAAACCTAATGCCTTAATAGATGATGCAAGGAGGCTTAGGGAAACATTAAAGCAGAATGCACATAAAGATGTGAACCCTAATTTAACCCCTGCATAAATTGATGATCATGATGATGTTGTTGTTGTGATGTTCATTCTAGGCCCTAGTGTACCTTGTGAGAGACAGCCTGTGTTGAATGTTGATGATGATGTGAACACCATTCTAACCCCTGTAATACGTTGTGAGAAACAACAACCTATTACGAATGATAATGATGTGGATGTTGATGTACCTTGTCAGGAACAACCTGTTTTGAAAGAAGATGATCTTGATGTTGAAGTAGATCCCATCCCAACCCCATTGCAAATTGTGAAGCCTAAGGGCTGGAAACCATCACAGAGGGAGTTTAGGCCCAAACTTCCTATTCTTAGAAAGCAAACCAAACATGTTGAGACTGAAATGGAGCCCCCACCATCCCTTAGTAACATCAATTATGTGATCCTTGAAAATGCATAGTTTTGGAATTTGATAAACCAATAGGATAAAGGTAATGATGAAGCTAATGAGCGTATCCAAAATGAAGCTAATGATGAAGATAATGTGGAGAAGACAACACCAAAGAGAACACCAAAGAAAACTATTAAGAGAAAGTCTAATTTGACAAAAAAAATATACCAAAGACCACTTTGAGGAGAAAAGGTATTAAGAAGACAGTTAAGAGAAAGTCTCTAAGACAGGTGCAATAAAATGATGAAATGGAGGATGGTGCTGCATCTGGAACAAGATCAGTGCTTAGTGAGAGTAAGGATGAATCTTACTGTCCAAGCATGTCAGTTCATAGTAATGACAGTTATAGTGTTTCTTTGGTGGATAGTGAGGAAGAGTCTGAGGTAGAGGATTGCATTAGGGTGGATGATGTTGATGTAGTTATAGACCACTTTGATGCATTTGATGGACCAATTGGGGATGATCAATGTAATAATTTTGATAATTATTTGGCCAAGTTGTATAGGAATGGGGAATTATACATTGATAAAGGATTTGGGAACGTTATGATTAAAGAGTGGCAACTATTACAGACAAGCAACATTTGATGGATGTCATTAGAGATTACTGCATACAAACTACATTTTCTTTGGTTGTTGATAAAACATGTAAGCTTAGGTACACAGTTAGGTGCAGTGATGCAAATTGTGAGTGGAGAATGGATGCTTCTAGGCTGGTTGATGATTTTACTTGGGCAATCAAAAAAAAATTCAAAATTCAGAATACACATGCTAAGGGTTAGAAACCAAAAACCCTATAGTCATAGTGGAGTGGGCATGCAGTGTGTTAATGGAGGACATAAGGGCTAATAATGACATCCCAGGTAAGGCTTTTAATGAGCGTTTGTGGACAAGGTATGGTGTTGAAATACACATGGAGGCTTATATAGGGTGAGGAACATGGCCTTGAGTATTATTAATGGGGGGGCATGATACATCATACAGTGCATTGCCAGCTTACTGTGATGTCATCAAATCAACAAACGATGGTTCACATGCAAGCTGTGCTTGGTATCCCCCTACACATCTAGATAGACCCCTAGTATTTATGAGCATTTTCATATCATTCAAAGCTTTACTAGATTGCCTTTTTGTTGACTGTAAAAGTTTTATTGGAGTAGATGGGGCTCATTTAAAAGGTAATTATGGTGGGGTATTGTTATCTGCAATTACCCTTGATGGCAACAATGAGATGTTTCCAATGGCATGGGCCATTGTTTCATGTGAAGATGAAGAGAGTTAGAAGTTCTTCATTTGGCATCTTAAACATGTGTTTGAACCAAGTCAAAGGGGAGACAATTGGTGTATTATATCTAACAGGCAAAAGGTATGTACACTTGTTAATTAGCATTATATTAATGATACATGATCTTCTAAACCTAATCTTAATATGTTGTTTTCAAATACAGGGAATTGACAAGGCTCTCAATGATTTGTGGCCTAAGATTCAAAGAAGGTACTGTTGCAAACACCTTAGTGCCAATTGGAAGAAGCCTTTTGCTGGACCTAAGTTATGGCAATTGTTTTAGCTAGCATGTGAGGCATTCTCAACCTTCACTTTTGCAAAGGCCATGAATGAGATCGAGAAAAATAAGCTTGAGGCTAGAATATGGCTTGCTAACTTAGGGCTACAGGTGAAATAGACTACATTTAATAAAGTTTAATTATAAGTTTATTAAGTTGATTGGGGTTATTAACTAAGTTAATTCAAGTAATAATATTATTATTTTGATAATATTGACTCAAGTATTTGATTTGTTAACATTTTCAAGAAAGAGGTATATTTTATTTAATGTATAAAATTCGTATAAAGAATACTTCGATAAAAGTGTATTTTGATTATATTTTATTAATTGATTTCTATCTTATCTTTATAAAAATTAATTTAACTAAAGTATTGAAAAATAAATTCGTAAATGCAATCCTTATTCATACTACCAATTACTTATTTCATAAATCGCCTATTATACCCTTATAGCATGTCTTATATAAGACTGTCTTACGACGAGACGACTTTAATAGAATTTAACGGGTCAAAGCTAAAAATAAACCCATTTTACCATCTATAAACCGACATACCTCTTCCCTCACATTGAAATTCAATCGACACACTCCTTGCTGTCACATTCAAAACCAACACGCCTCACTTCCTCACCCTCCTCCCCACGGCTGTTTCTCCCTCCTCCACAGCCCTTGCTCATTTTCTCCTCCACCAGCAGCTGCCTCCTCCTCCACAAGTAGCAACCGACACCTCCCTGTCCTCCACAAGTAGCAAGCGGCAGCAACTAGCCGTGATCCACCCACCTAGCAGCAACAACTGTTGGTTTGTGCCTCTAAACAGCAACAAGCTGCTGTGATGCTAGCCCCACGCAGCCTTCCTTCACCATCACACACGGTGGGACGCACCACCATACCAACTCCTTCCTCTTCCTTCAATGGTGATTGAGGTAATCCACAAACTATTCTATTTAAAGTATTAATTTAATGTTTTAAGGTAGTTTGGTATTTGTGGATTCAATTTGGGTTTTTGATTTAAATTTAGGTATCAACTTGAATTTAATTAGATTATATGAGTTTAATTAGTAATTGGGTTCTTGCTAGTGTTGATTAGAATTGGTTATTTGGGTTATTTGAGTTCTAGTATCAAATTGAGTATTTGGGATTCTGAAATTTCAGTTCATAAACTGAACTTTCTGTTTTGGCCATTTTGGGGATGGTTCTGATTGTTTTTGGGTTCTTATGTCTGCTTGAGATTTGTAGAACTTTGAGTCGCGGTCGTGTGGGCACTTGAATCACCCCGAGATGAGTTCGTATGAGGAAGTTATGTCCAAAATACTAGAAGACTGTCATAAAGATCGACAATGAGGTTCCGTTTTATGCTGTACGAATTTGTGTTGCTGTTTTTGAAATAGTTAGAGTCGTTTTGGGATTTTGGTGTCTTCATGAGATTTGTAAAGCTTCGAGTCGCGATCACGTGGACACTTGAATCGCTCCAAAATGAGTTTATATGAGAGAGTTATGTTCAAAATAGTGAAATACTAGCAGGCTGTTTTGGAAATCCATAACAAACCTTCTGTTTTGGCTATTTTGGAACCGTTCTAATTGTTTCTGGGTTTTAGTGTCTTAATAAGAATAGTAGAGCTCTGAGTAGTGGTCGCGTAGCCACTTAAATAGTCTCATTTGGTTTCTTTATGAGTGAGTTATGCCTGTTTTAGTAAGAGGTGTCCTAAAACCATTACGGGATTCCTAATTTGGGATCTAGAGATATGAAAATTAATTGAATAATTAAATATTTTTGGATGAAGTATTAGATTCTGTTAAGACTTTTGATTCTAGGAAGAACAAGGACCTTTGTGTTTAATCAAATACATGCTAATAGATTAAGGGTCTTGGTATAACCTTAAATCCTTGTGAATCTTGATATGTAAATATGGGATGGATGGACATTGAATTTACGAAATTGGTGGAACGTGGTTGTTTATAAGAAAGTGTTGAAATACACGAAGATGGTCGAATGCAACAAGAGGGGGAGTGAATTGTTGTGTATCTAGCTTTACTTCGTTTTTCTTCTATTTTGCGGAATTTTGACAAACAAAATAAAACTTTAAACTTAAAAGGCAAAAGATAAAAAGGAGACAAAGATTTTACGTGGAAACCTTCTTGGCCTAATAAGAAGGAAAACCACGACCCCCTGGGATTTCAAAATTCTCACTATGTTTTAGGCGATCAAATACAATTACATAAAACAGTTTGCTTTACTTGAAGCTACTCTACTCTAGGCCTAATTCTCTTTCTCTTCTCTTTCTCCTTCTCTTTCTCTTCTCACGTTTCACTTCTCTATTCCCTTAGACTTCTCATGAGTCTAATTACAACAAATCACTCAATAACCCTTACAAGGCCAATTCTCAAGAGGATAAAAATTAAAATAATTACTTAAGAAAAATATAATAAATTAATTGGCATTTAAAAACAGAAAATATTTTTCTTAATTGATCTCCCTTTAATGGACACTCTTGGATTGTCATTCGGTTTGAGCATAGTCCCTCCTATTTATAGTGGGAACAGCCAGCATTTACCTTAGACACACCTCCCACTATCATCCACGTTCTCAAAACAAAAGATAGTGGAATTGCCAAAAAATAAATGACCGGCTGTCATTTGCTCAGAGAGAAAATCAGTTTCCTTAAGGTAAAAATAGCATAGGAGTTAAAAACATAAGATCCTAAAAAATAGGAGATCTTAATCTTTAAGAAGAAAAAGTCTTAGGCTATTTTTAGATAACCTAAAAATAGTTTAGCCAATTAACTTACTAATTAATTTAAGCAATTAATTTAAGATTTAACCATTTACATCAACTAAAACCAGAATAATAAAATAACTGAAATTTTCCAGTCGATGTTTTTCTCCAGACCTGCTACGTAGGAACATCGTACTGTCTCCAGCTTCAACTTCTGTTAGATTGTTCATTTTAGGAACAGTAGACCGTTTGTCAACTTTTAACTTCCTAAGCACTTATTTAACTTCTTGAATATTTTAAGACACGTAAAACTTCCACGAACCAAGTCATAGGCTTCATAAACGATTTCAACAAAATCGGATATTCACCTACAAAACAATCTCTAAAATATGTTTGTTTAATTAAAAGTGAAGTCATCATCAAAACCTTAAGAGCCAACAGAAAGTATTGGGTAATTGATATTCTTGAATCGACTGTGAGATTTTAAAGGTTAGAATGCTAGCATAGCTCTTGGTTAAGCTGCGGTCTTAGGAGGAGATGCAATGAGTTATACGAACCTAGTTTGTAGTATCGAACGCTTTGTTGTGATGTTATGTTTGTTATGCTTCAGGAGGCGACGTCATCGAGGAACCATTCTAGCTGTTAGCCGCGAATCGATCACGGCTCTTTGAAGCGTCTTGTTGGTGAGTAGTAACAGTCCCTTAAAAAGGGGTCTGGCCAGGCTACTATTTGTAAAATGTTTATTTAAAGTTTGTGAAATTTATATGAATGTGATAAATGTTTATGAATGATTATGCTGAGATTGATATGGTCAATGGATCGGGCTTGCGAGCTGGTTATTGATGAAGTTGAGGAACATGGTTCCCTACTCCCTGTTTTTGAAGCGAATTGTCATTGAGATATTGACTAGCTTCACCCGAGAGCGACATAGCCTAAGAGCTATGGGGCACCTCTCAAACTAGACTCCCTGTGCACACATAGATCTAGGGAACTGATGTTGCTTTTAAACCTATGATATGAATTACTGTGTTTTGTTGTTTTGGATTGTTACTTCTCACTCAGTTTAATCTGACCCTCTGTTGTTTCCATCTTTTAGTTTGATTACAGATCGGAACTGGTCGGGAACAATGGGTTAACGGTTATCGAATAGCGTTTCAAGGTTGAATTTTGAGCTGAGCACGTGGGAACTTGTAGTTTTGTATTAGGTTTTTGGATAAATGTATATTAGACTTGGTTGTGTTGGTTATATTAGACTTGTAGGGAATTGTATGATTATCTTGTGTTTTAGTTAGATATTGATTTTGGGATTTAGCTGAGTTAGTCACGTTGAAGAGCTTGTGACCCCTTTGCTTGAGTTTTGGAAGTGTGATTTCAGTTTCTTGGGAAACGAACCCAGTAATGACCCTGTTTACCCAGTCAACGGTAAGTCGGGTTGTTACAGTTAGTATCAGAGCCAACCCGCGATTGTGGCTAATGCTTAGGGTTAGTTTATCTAGCGGGCATACAATCTTGGGAGTAAGGAAAAACGTGACTTGAGGATTTAGACTTTTAAGATAAGAGATAGGAACAGAAGTGAATATGATTGTGGTGTTAACCTAGGTGTTTGAGTTAGTCTTGTTTTCTTAGAAATGTAGGATGTGAGGTGTGAGGATTACGGGGTAAAACGAGAAAATGCTCTTAACGATTGATCGTGACGGCAAGAAGATTCAGTTCGAAGATGCAATGTTAGAATTTGATTTCTGATGATGCCAATGTCTTGTTGCTTATCATAGTTTCTTGTCGATTATCGTTTTAGTAACTAGAATAGTATGTCCTAAGATTGCGAAGCAATTTATCTTGTTGCTAGCCCTTTTCTATCAGCTTTTATTTGTTGATCCATGATTGTGATTATAGGTTGGTGCATAAAAGCAAGGTCATCGGGTTGTGAAGTGTGTATCGTTAGTGTTTTGTTGTAAGTAAGTTGAACTTTGAAAATGATTGTGACATAGTGGGAGAGTTAGTGAAGACAAAGTACTGCACATCATTGATAGAAAAGCTTAAGTTAAGAGCAATTGATATTGATTTTTAAGCCTAGTGATTGAGTTGCATATAGTGTTTATATTTTGACGTAAGCGATGAACTTTTAGTGTTATTGGATCTTGTCATACGTTGTAATCTATTTGAATATTAGAGCCTATAGATTTAGTAGAGTTATTAGAAAATTGTGTGATTATCATTAAGAATGTACCAAGTTTCTTTTGTTGGTTAGAAGTGCAAATATAACTTAAGGATGGAATGTCACTGGCAAAATTGAGGTTTTGTTAAGAACAAGGTTGTATCAACATCAAGAATAGAAGTAGGTTTTCAACAAAAGTTGTTATAAAGGATCTTGAGTCATAGACTTAAGTTATCAAAATAATATGGTTTATAGTCTAGAGATTTGGATGAAGAATGCAAATAAATGTTTAATTAAGGTTATAATAAACTATACTTTGGTTTCAGTACGGGTCAAGTTACTTATGAATTTATTAGGTTTTGATTAGCAAGTGGTGCATGATATCAACCTAGGTGAGGTAGTTTATCGTCTTGCGTTACCAGCATCTTTTGACCGAGTGCATGATGTGTTTCGCGTATCCCAGCTAAGACAATACATCATAGATGACTCACACGTTCTTCGGCCGAACAGTTGACCCTGGATGATACCTTGCAGTACGAGGAGACCCCCGTTCAGATCCTAGATAGGAAGGCGCGTGATACACGTTGAGGTAGTATAGCGCTTGTGAAGGTGCTATGGTTTAATCACGTTACCGAAGAAGTCACGTGGGAGGCAGTAGATGCCATGAGACGCGATTATCCCTGGTTGTTTGCTTAGGCATTTCTATGTTTATCGCTTTATAGCTATTGCATCTCCTTAGTCTTTGTGAGTTAAGTTCGAGAACGAATTTCATTCTAAGTTGGGTGACATAGCTTTACGATATGTATGTTAGCTAGATATTGGAATATATGCTTGAGACTTAGTTTAACTTCGAGGACGAAGTTTATTTCCAGTTGGGTAGAATGTAATATTCGGGAAAATTAATATTTTAAGACGAGTAAGTTTAAGAGAATTATCAGTGCGAGAATGATCCTAAATACACATGATAAAAAAAAAGAAGTTGTTTTTAAAAGATCTCAAAATTTCTACTTGACATATATATATACTAGAGTCAAGTATTCTTGAAATTGTTTTACAAAAGATATTTTATATACTCGGATAACTGGCAAAAGGAGTTGAGGACCAAACTTATCAAGAATTGCGATGATGTTGTGCAAGAATGATTCGATGCAAAGAGTTTAAAAGAAACATTTTGGGAATATTGAAAGTTATGCGTTAATTGTGTGTTAAGATTGAAAATCTATAAAGGAATAAAGAATGTAGAAAAAGTATTTGTGACATGTTCATTTTAATCATACTTTGATGAGAAATGTTAATTAAGGAAAGTTTCGAAAGGAAACAAATATTAATACAATTAATAGTAACTTAAAGTTATGTTGTAGTAAGTTTGATTGAATGGCCTATACGTGTTGAGGATAATGTAAAATTATGATTGAGAAAGCTTTCAACGGTTTTTTTTAATGAATGAATGATAACTTTGGGACTCTACAAAGGTTTTATTGATGGTAAAATGTGAATTAAGAAAAAAGGGATCAATTGGAAGTTTAAAGAATACTTAAATTGTGAGAGGTTTGACTTTGTAAGTGAAGAAATGTTTGGTTATTAAAGGTTATAAAAAAAAAAGGGGGATTGTATGGAACTATTAATGGTAAAACATGAGTATAATAGAATAATGGTTTAGAAAAAAAAAACGAATTTGAATGTCTAAAGGTTATTGAAGTTATTTCGGATGAATTTGTTATGGAATTTGAAGTTTTAAGCGTTAAATGAAGATTAGGGTTATAAATGTTATAATTTGAAGTAAGTTGACAATGATTGAGTTTGAGTTATCAAAAGTTGATAGAAAAATGATTGTGGATATCTTTAATGAATATGAGATTCAATAAATGACTTAAGGTATTCATCTCAAAGTATCTCGGGAGTTATAAAAGTTTTAATTAAAAATTTAATTGTAATTGGGAAACAAGTAAGGATATAATATCTCAAACAACAAGTAAGTTGATGATTTAATATCTCAAACTAAGGATATAAAAAGGTTGAAATGACCAAATATGTAATTAAAGGTATAAAAGATTTTGAAGTAATGTGGTTGATTTAAAGTACATGTGAACGGTTCACGTAAAGTAAATTGAGGTTGAAGTTTCAAATTTAAAGGTTGGGAGTAATTCAATTGAGGTTAGTTGTGTTACCAATAAGTAATTCATCTTATGTGATTGAAAATTTATAGATATAGTATGTCTTGAATTAAAGTTGGTGAGTAATTAAAGTTTATTTGGTTCTCATTTCACGAAATTCGAGTTATATGTTATGAAGGATGATCAGAAGTGTAGGTATAATTTCAGGGACGAAATTATTTTAAGTTGGGGAGAATGAAATATACTACATTTAATAAAGTTTAATTATAAGTTTATTAAGCTGATTGAGGTTATTAAGTAAGTTAATTCGAGTAATAATATTATTATTTTGATAATACTGACTCAAGTATTTGATTTGTTAACATTTTCAAGAAAGAGGTATATTTTATTTAATGTATAAAATTCGTATAAAGAATACTTCGATAAAAGTGTATTTTGATTATATTTTATTAATTGATTTCTATCTTATCTTTATAAAAATGAATTTAACTAAAGTATTGAAAAATAAATTCGTAAATGCAATCCTTATTCATACTACCAATTACTTATTTCATAAATCGCCTATTATACCCTTATAGCATGTCTTATATAAGACTATGTTACGACGAGACGACTTTAATAGAATTTAATGGGTCAAAGCTAAAAATAAACCTTTTTTACCATCTATAAACCGACATACCTCTTCCCTCACATTGAAATTCAATCGACACACTCCTTGCTGTCACATTCAAAACCAACACGCCTCACTTCCTCACCCTCTTCCCCACGGCTGTTTCTCCCTCCACAACAGCCCTTGCTCATTTTCTCCTCCACCAGCAGCTGCCTCCTCCTCCACAAGCAGCAACCGACACCTCCATGTCCTCCACAAGTAGCAGGCGGCAGCAACTAGCCGTGATATACCCACCTAGCAGCAACAACTGCTGGTTTGTGCCTCCAAACAGCAACAAGCTGCTGTGATGCTAGCCCCACGCAGCCTTCCTTCACCATCACACACGGTGGGACGCACCACCATACCAACTCCTTCCTCTTCCTTCAATGGTGATTGAGGTAATCCACAAACTATTCTATTTAAAGTATTAATTTAATGTTTTAAGGTAGTTTGGTATTTGTGGATTCAATTTGGGTTTTTGATTTAAATTTAGGTATCAACTTGAATTTAATTAGAGTATATGAGTTTAATTAGTAATTGGGTTCTTGCTAGTGTTGATTAGAATTGGTTATTTGGGTTATTTGAGTTCTAGTATCAAATTGAGTATTTGGGAATCTGAAATTTCAGTTCATAAACTGAACTTTCTGTTTTGGCCATTTTGGGGATGGTTCTGATTGTTTTTCGGTTCTTATGTCTGCTTGAGATTTGTAGAACTTTGAGTCGCGGTCTTGTGGGCACTTGAATCACCCCGAGATGAGTTCGTATGAGGAAGTTATATCCAAAATACTAGAAGACTGTCATAAAGATCGACAATCAGTTTCCGTTTTATGTTGTACGAATTTGTGTTGCTATTTTTGAAATAGTTAGAGTCGTTTTGGGATTTTGGTGTCTTCATGAGATTTGTAGAGCTTCGAGTCGCGATCACGTGGACACTTGAATCGCTCCAAAATGAATTTATATGAGAGAGTTATGTTCAAAATAGTGAAATACTAGCAGGCTGTTTTGGAAATCCATAACAAACCTTCTGTTTTGGCTATTTTGGGACCGTTTTAATTGTTTCTGGGTTTTAGTGTTTTAATAAGAATAGTAGAGCTCTGAGTAGTGGTCGCGTAGCCACTTAAATCGTCTCATTTGGTTTCTGTATGAGTGAGTTATGCCTGTTTTAGTAAGAGGTGTCCTAAAACCATTACGGGATTCCTAATTTGGGATCTAGAGATATGAAAATTAATTGGATAATTAAATATTTTTGGATGAAGTATTAGATTCTATTGAGACTTTTGATTGTAGGAAGAACAAGGACCTTTGTGTTTAATCAAATACATTCTAATAGATTAAGGGTCTTGGTATAACCTTAAATCCTTGTGAATCTTGATATGTAAATATGGGATGGATGGACATTGAATTTACGAAATTGGTGGAACATGGTTGTTTATAAGAAAGTATTGGGTAATTGATATTCTTGAATCGACTGTGAGATTTTAAAGGTTAGAATGCTAGCATAGCTCTTGGTTAAGCTGCGGTCTTAGGAGGAGATGCAATGAGTTATATGAACCTAGTTTGTAGTATCGAACGCTTTGTTGTGATGTTATGTTTGTTATGCTTCAGGAGGCGACGTCATCGAGGAACCATTCTAGCTGTTAGCCGCGAATCGATCACGGCTCTTTGAAGCGTCTTGTTGGTGAGTAGTAACAGTCCCTTAAAAAGGGGTCTGGCCAGGCTACCATTTGTAAAATGTTTATTTAAAGTTTGTGAAATTTATATGAATGTGATAAATGTTTATGAATGATTATGCTGAGATTGATATGGTCAATGGATCGGGCTTGCGAGCTGGTCATTGACGGAGTTGAGGAACATGGTTCCCTACTCCCTGTTTTTGAAGCGAATTGTCATTGAGATATTGACTAGCTTCACCCGAGAGCGACATAGCCTTAGAGCTATGGGGAACCTCTCAAACTAGACTCCCTGTGCGCACATAGATCTAGGGAACTGATGTTGCTTTTAAACCTATGATATGAATTACTATGTTTTGTTGTTTTGGATTGTTACTTCTCACTCAGTTTAATCTGACCCTCTATTGTTTCCATATTTTAGTTTGATTACAGATCGGAACCGGTTGGGAACGATGGGTTAACGGTGATTGAATAGCGTTCCAAGGTTGAATTTTGAGCTGAGCACGTGGGAACTTGTAGTTTTGTATTAAGTTTTTGGATAAATGTATATTAGACTTGGTTGTGTTGGTTATATTGGACTTGTAGGGAATTGTATGATTATCTTGTGTTTTAGTTAGATATTGATTTTGGGATTTAGCTGAGTTAGTCACGTTGAAGAGCTTGTGACCCCTTTGCTTGAGTTTTGGAAGTGTGATTTCAGTTTCTTGGGAAACGAACCCAGTAATGACCCTATTTACCCAGTCAACGGAAAGTCGGGTTGTTACAACAGGAGAGATCGATCAAGTTCGATCCTGAACTGAAATGTGACATTAATAAGACAATTTTTTTGGAAAGCTTCAATGCAACCCTAGGATTAGAGAGGTGCAAGCCAATGTTAATTTTGCCAGAGGGATTTAGAAGAGTCAATATGGTTAGGTTTGCTACACAGAGGCAGAAATGTGAGAATTGGGAGAGGTTATGTCCTAATATTGTGAATAGAGTTCAAGTATTGTGTAATGAGAGTAGGTCTTGCAGAGCATTCATGTCTAGTCCAGGGGATTATGAGGTTATAGAAGGTAAATCAACACTTCCAGTGAGTTTGAACCAATACACATGCCTTTTCTATGTGTGGCAACTCACCGGGATACCATGTAGGCATGGAATGAGAGTGATTCTTCATGAAGGTCTTGATCCACAGTCGATTTGTTTATGAATGGTATTTAGTGCAGAAGTATAAGTTGGCTTATAGTCACAACATAAATCAATCCCTGACCAAGATAAGTGGCTAGCTACTGAAACCCTACTATACTACCTCTTGTGATTAAAAAAGGTGTTGGTAGGCCTTGTAGGAACATAAAGAGAAGTGACAATGAAGAAAGGAAAGGAAAGAGGAGCAAGACTGTAAAATGTGGGAAGTGTGGAGAATTTGGACACAACAAGGCCACTTGCAAGGGAGGGGCAACAAAAAAGCAGCAGAAGGGAACAAGAAAGAGCAATGAAGCATCAACCTCCAAGAGCAAGGGAAAGTTAGTCCTAAAGCAGAAGGCATAAAAAAAGGGAAAGGGCAAGGCAAAGTAAATATTAATGTTGTTATGTGATTGTAATTACTAACTTTTTATTGAATAACTGTAATTAGGCATGGCCACGGTCCGGGTTGGTCCGGTTCCGTTCCAGTTCCACCCGGTTCTGGTTCCATTTGGAACCTGTCGCGACCGGTTCTGGGCGGTTCCAAACGGTTCCTTCGCGGTTCATGAGGCGGTTCCGGCGGTTCCAACTCACGAGACGGGCGGGTCGGACCATCGGTTCCATTTTTATTTTTTCTTTAAATATTTATATAATAAAAAAATATTATAATATTGCGGACGTACCTTTGATGATTACTTGATTATTAGCGAAATTCATTGCTTGTCAAGTTGTCATCGTTATTAAAATATATACTAAAAAGAATGAAAAAAATAAATTAATAAAAAACGAATGAATGATAATGTCGATAAAGATGATTAATAAAAAAAGAGGGAGAAAATGGACTTGAACCTAGTACCCAAAGCAATACTAAGCTGCCTACGTATCCCGAAGGAATCAAAGCCCACGTAGTTCTTTGTCATACCTTTTATTTATAGTTGTTGAATGTTGATTTATCGTTGTCCGATTGATCCTATTCGTCTTCGACATCATCATCTGGTTGGTTAGATGCTTCCGCGGACTCTCCTCCTGACGATGATGCAGATGTATCCATCATCATCCATGGATCATCATCGTCATCTTGATCATCATCATTCCTTAGTCCTTGTGTTCGAATCTCCGCTTGATCTCAATATTTCTTGCAAACACATATTTGAATACTATGTGGAGCAAGACGAGATCTCTTTTCGTCCAAAGCTCTTGTACCTGCACTAAAAGCAGACTCCGACGCAATTGTTGACGCGGGAATTGCAAGGATATCCTTTGCAATTCTCGATAAAATGGCAAATTTTACAGATTTTTCTTTCCACCACTCTAAAATGTTATAGCTACCTTGGTCTATTTCAAAGTGGTGTTTAAGATAACTATCTAATTCTAAATATGAGGTGGAGAAAGAAGAAGATGATCCTACAAAACTATCATCTTGACTCATTATATTAGCTATTACCAAATTATAATAAGAGGGACGTGCCGAAACCCTAGCACGCCTAGACGTATCGCGTTTTGGGTTATATACACTAGCGTAATAATCATAGAGTTCTGCTAAATATTTTTTACATGTTCCTACATAATTATGTACATCAGTAGGCGGGCGATCTAATAATTGGTAGTAAAATCCTATTACTTTAGTAAGGACCTCAGTTTTAAAACATGAGTCTAAAATGGTTGCAATTCCATAAATATAAGGAAAATCGGTAAAATATGCCTTCCATTTTTCCATCATATCTGCAAGAATCGGCTTCAAATATGGGTTAGTATCATCATGCGTATGTTTAAGGAGATGATAAAAAATAGTAATACACTCACTTATTACTAAGTGAACGTTCGGTTCATAAACATATGAAGAAATCTTAGTTGCGTGGTCATACGCTTCTAATATATTATGTACACCTATAGCTAATTCCCAAGTGTCATCAGCTATATAGCTATCTGTACACTCACTGTACAGTTGTGTTATAACTAGACTATAAGCAATCGCCTTTCTTAATAAATCGTTGGTTGAGCCCCAACGTGTAGGAGTATCTAATGACCAATACACTTTTTTAAGTTGATATTGGTCACATAATTGTTTATATCGTCTCTTTATCTTTTCAATCCTAAGCCACTTCACTATATCTCTAATTGGTTCTAATAAATTGCTTAATTCTTTTATACCTGCTTGGCAAGATAAGTTAACTATATGCGCACAACAACGTATGTGTAATAAGCTACCCCCAAGGATAAAACTAAAAGCAGGTTCGTTATACAAAAGTTCTATACATTTAATGTTCGCGGTTGCATTATCAGTTGAACAACAAAATATCTTATCTAATAAGTTCCATTCTCTACATATCTCTACTAATCTATATTTTATGTTTTCACCGGTATGTCTTTCTGGCATTGTCTCAAAAGCAATTATTCTTTTTTGAATAATCCAATTTTGATCTATCCAATGTGCTGTTACACACATATAAGATTCTAAATGTGGGGGAGCAGACCAAATGTCAGTTGTTATGCTAACCCTACCATTAAAAGATTTAAACATTTCAACTAATTCATAGCGCATTGATTCATATAATTTAATTGTGCGTCTTTTAAGAGTGCTCCTAGGGATTGCTCTATATTGTGGTTGCAAAGTTTTTCTAGCGAAACGCTCGTGTGCCCTACTTTCACCGTGGTTAAAAGGCAATTCATCACAAATTACATACCTAGAAAATTCATCAATCATATCATTACGATTATATCTAAAAGGCATACCTGTGCTGGGAATGTCCCACTGTGTCTGTCAGCTTCCACTTGTGGTCCCGCTGCCGCTTGCTGCATGAGTTTCTTTTGTGATTCCATGCTTCTTTGCCAAATGTTTGTTAAAAGATCCCGTACCACCACCTAACACGTATTCACAAAACACAATAAATAAATTTTTATAAAATATGAATATATAATGTATGTATAAAAAACTTAAAAAGTATTTACCTCTGGTGAAACTGTATGAAACTAAGGGCTTTACTCCTTGACTTTCACAAATTTGACAAGTGCATAAGAAAATATCTGGATTCTCGGTTGGTTCTTTTGTGAAATACGACCATACATGTGAAACAGCTCTACCACTAGGAGGTGGCATTGCCGGAAAAGGTTGTCTTACTGGTTCATCTTCATCTAAATAAATAATTTAAAATTATAAAACTATAATTAAATAAATAAATAATTTAAAATTTAATTAATTTGAAGAATAAAATTATAAAACTAATCGATAGTTTGGAAATTGACTCGTTTACCACGAGCTTGTCTTTGTTGTTGTTGTTCTCCTTGTTCTTCATGTGATCTTGTTGATGACTGTCGAGATATATGTATCCCAATAGGGGTCGTTGGTTCCTCTTCTTGTTCTTCTTCTTGTATTTCTCTTTCCACTTCTTCTGCATAATTTTGTTATTCTGGGTCGTAACCTTCTGGATAATTTGGTTCATAATTATAATTACTAATGGAAGGTGTTGTTGATACCGACGGAGTAGAAGTGGCCTTTCTTTTGGAGGAGCTGGAACCTCCCAATGATTTTGCCACTTTAGTAACTTTTTTTGAGGCTTTTTTCAAAAATGAAGACATGATTGATAATATTGAAATAATAATAGAATTAAGAAATAAATAAATAATTAATAGACTAATTATGTAATTAACTAAATTAAGAAATAATTAAAACAATAATTATGTAATTAAGAGAATAATTGCGTAATTAAAGAATTAAGTAGAGAGAGTAAGTAGAGAGAGTAGGAGAAGAGATGAGTTGTGAATGAAAATGATTGAAAGTGGTGGGTATTTATAGAAAAATTCCAACGGCTATAAACGGCTAGTTTCCAACGGATCTTTTCACGGTTCCATGGAACCGTTGGGCCGGTTCACCCGGACCGGTCCCGGTTCCGGTTCCATGGAACCGCTGGATCGATTCAACCGGACCGGTCCCGGTTCCGGTTCCGTGGAACCGTTCGACCGGTTCCGATTCCAAACCGCGGTTTTTAAGTCCGGTTCATGAAGTTTTTTTCCGACAGTTTCACGGTTCCGGCAACTTTTTTTCCGGCGGTTTCACGGTTTCGCGGTTCGGGGCGGTTCGGAACCTGTCGCAAACGGTTCCGGTTCCGGTTTCGATTCCAAGCGGTTCGGGACCGGTTCGGTTCTGCCTAACTGTAATGAACAACTTTTGTGATTGTAATTACTAAGCTCCAATAGCATTTTGTATGAACTTGGATCTTAATCCTCTTTTGTAATGAACCATGTTGGTATGCATTTAGATTCGAATTATTTTGTAATGAATAGCTTTTAAAATGAATGATAAAGTACAAAGCACAATTTGGAATAGATATTACCTAAGTTTACATTGCAAATTACATATTACCTAAGCTTACATAGATACCATTTCATTGCTTATAATCTTACTTTACAATGGCAAGAACCAACAACACTAGGTAAAACATTATAACAAATTTCATAAAACAACAACCTTGAGTAAGCTATCAATCTTCTTTGACAACCCTAGAACAGTAGCTTTAAGTTCAGCAAATTGTTCCCCATTCATCATTACAGGAGTAGCCACTTGAACCTCTGGATCTGCAGCTTCATCAAGGTTTTCCTTCAAATACGCATCATAACCCCATTCAAATGCTTGGCACGACATACATTTGTAATAGATTATTTCCAGATTGTTTATAGAACCCGAAACCCTAACATCATAGAACTTTGTTGAATCACAGTAGCATTTCATCAACCTTATCCAGCTATCATCAACTTCAATAGAATTAACATTAGGGCTTCCAGGTGGTCTTCTAGAAGTGTCGGGGTAAACCTTACCGCAAAATGAAGAGTATCTTGAAGAAGCATGAATGGATAGAGAGAATGAAGAGGAAAGGAAAAAGGGAAGAAGAAGAAACGTGTGTTTTGAAATCTGATGAGCCTGAATGTATAAGCAACCATAAACTAACCACGATTAGGTCAAATTCAAAAATAAACGATAAGATAACGGTAAAAACTTATATAATGTCATGGTTGTAATTAGCATGATATGCTGGGGGTACCATTAATAATCGAAAAATAAAATGATACTAAAAATAAAGTGCAATAACACAAGGGTATGCGGGTATATTGATGATAATTTCCTTAAATATTACTGCTATGCGTTTAAGTATATAGTATTATGCTTAACATGAATTTTATCTTAAACTATAATGGTGTTAACGGCTTGTTCAAAACAGAGTTGCCTCACCCGTTAACTAAGTGATCATGACTCATGAGGCCCATGATCACCACTTTATCTTCAAGAGCTCTGTTTTTCTGCACTGCATGGCTTATCTAACAACAATCAGCCCAACATCTAACCTTCTTAATCCCCTTAATTTTAAACCCAGAAATTCCTTAATTACTCCCAAATTAAATCCAACCCATGTTTCAGAGAAGCAACAGGACAAAAAATCTTGCTTCTTAGAGTTATCTTCTTTGTCTAGGAATGGAAGACTTAAAGAAGCAGTAAATCTTCTTTCTCAGATGCACTACAATTGTGTCCAAATTGGCCCTGAATTTTATGTTGAATTACTACAGGGGTGTGTTTGTGATCAATCTTATTTTCTGGGTCAGCAAATTCATGGGTTAATCATTAAAAAAGGTGAAATCTTTATTAAAAATGAGTACATTGAAACCAAATTGGTTATCTTTTATGCAAAATGTGATGAATTAGATAGTGCTAGAAGGTTGTTTACAAGATTGTGTATCAAAAATGTGTTTTCATGGGCAGCTATAATTGGGTTAAATTCTAGGATAGGGTTAAATGAACAAGCTTTATTCGGTTATTGTGAAATGCTTGAAAATGGAATTTTTCCTGACAATTTTGTGATTCCTAATGCATTAAAGGCTTGTGGTGCATCTCAATGTATTGTATTTGGAAGGGGAATCCATGGGTTTATGATTAAGGTGGGTTTTGAAGAATGTATGTATGTTGCAAGTAGTTTGGTTGATATGTACGGAAAATGTGGAATTCTTGAGGATGCAAAGAAGGTGTTTGATGAAATGTCTGTGAAAAATTCTGTGGTGTGGAATTCAATGATTGTAGGATATGTACAAAATGGAATGAATGAGGAAGCAATTCAGTTGTTTTATGACATGATGTTTGAAGAGATTGAACCAACTCGGGTTACCATGTCAAGTTTACTATCAGCATCTGCGAATTTAGGAGCTGCGGAAGAAGGTAGACAAGGGCATGCACTTGCAGTTTTGTATGGTTTAGAATTGGATAGTATTTTAGGAAGTTCATTGATTAACTTTTACTCTAAGATTGGTTGGGTTGAAGATGCTGAACTAATATTCACTAGAATGGTGGAGAAAGATGCAGTTACTTGGAACTTGCTAATCTCTTGTTATGTACAGCAAGGTTTGCCTGAAACAGCTATAAATATGTGTCGTGTTATGACATCGAAAGGGTTAAGATTCGATTGTGTTACTATGGCTTCTTTCTTTTCCGCGTGTGCTTATACAGGTGATACCGAACTTGGTAAGCAGGGCCATTGCTACTGCATAAGAAATCTCCTCGACTCTGATGTTGCTGTTGCATCTAGCTTGATTAGCATGTATTCCAAATTCAAGGAAACAGGTTATGCAGTACGAGTATTTGACTCTTCGTTAGAGAAAGATCTTGTCCTATGGAATGCGTTATTAGCTGCGTGTGCAGAACGAGGGTTGGGTGGTAAAGCCTTGGAGTTGTTTTATCAGATGCAGCTGCAGGGCTTTCGACCAAATCTGATATCTTGGAATTCTTTACTTTGTGCACTCTTACGGAGTCACCAAGTGAATGAGGCAAAAAGTATGTTCTTACAAATGCATTTACTTGGTTTTGAACCAAATGTGATAACCTGGACTACTTTTTTAACAGGTTTAGCTCAAAATGGGCTTGCTGTTGACGCGATACTGCACTTTCAGAAAATGCAAGAATCGGGATTACAGCCAAATACTAGAACTATAACTGGCTTGCTCTCAGCTTGCATAGATATGACATCCTTACTTCTCGGAAAATCGATTCATGGCTACGTCATAAGGCAAGGCCATCAATTCTCTGTAGAACTTTCAACTTCTTTGGTTGATATGTATGCCAAATGTGGAAATATAACTCATGCAAGGAAGATTTTTAACATGATGTCAGACAAAAGTTTAGCATTATACAATGCCATGATATCCGGTTATGGATTGCATAGTAAGGTTTCAGACGCTCTTGCATTGTACGAGTATATGCAGGAGGAGGGCTTAGAACCCGATGATGTAACCTTCACGAGCATTCTTTCAGCTTGCAGTCATGGAGGGCTGGTGAATAAGGGGTTTGATCTATTCGCTGATATGGTGTCGAAATACAACATATCTCCAAGAATGGAACATTACGGCTGTTTGGTTACACTTCTTTCTCGATGTGGTAATCTGGACGAGGCTATTATGGTGATTATGAGTACGCCGCTTGAGCCCGATGCAGAAATGTTAGGATCACTGCTAATTGCGTGCAGGGAATGGAATCAGATAGAACTTGCTGAATACATATCAACGTACTTACTTGAACTGGAACCTAATAATTCGGGAAACTATGTTACACTTTCAAATATAAGTGCATCAGCTGGAAGGTGGGCCGAAGCATCAGAGTGGAGGAATTTGATGAAAAGTCGGGGTCTGAACAAGAAACCTGGATGCAGTTGGGTTCAAATCGGGTCAGAATCTCACGTATTTGTTTCGAGTGATAGATCGCATCCTCAAAGGGATGAGATCAACATGATTCTTGCACTGTTAGAAACAGAGATGAGATCAAATATTTTGTCTTTTAATTTGGAAATTTGTTTCTCTTAGCAGTGGTGTAAATTGATATAAAAGCCTAGTTCATTCCTGAGATTTGATCAAAATGCTCGATATTTAATCACGACTCATGAAAACCCCAGATATCTTATCCATACAGGGTTCAAACATGAAAAAATTTACTCCAGAACAGGACTAGAAAACTGGTTCTTGGAAGGTTTTCATCATTGCTCAATAAATTGAGGACTTCAGAATGTTTGAAAAAACAATTGATATTCTGATGAAGGCATCATGATCATGGCAAGTATATTTCGGAAATCTTGGTATTGATCTGTTGATAATAATAGTATGGAAAGTAGTTTTAGGATAGATGCATGATTTGCTAATTTCTATATTAATTAGGTATATGAGCAAGTTGATAATATCCATGGTTCTTTTACAGTTATGATTATCTCCAAGCAAGATTGTTCAGCACATGGGAGGAACTGATACGCATTTTAAGGACCTAAACAGAATTTCCTTTCTTATTCTTTTATGTTTCTTTATTTTCCCTTCTTGGTTAAGTAAATATTGCCTCCTGAATCACGTGCCAATTTCTTGAACTTGAATTATCCACTAATCCTGGTTCCTGAATTATTAACTAATATTTTGTCTATGAATTGGTATTCCTGATCCAGACACATACAGATTTACATAAGACTAATTTGGATCTATACTTTAAAATTTCTTTCGTTTTTTCTTTTCTAATGTAAATTAAACTTTTCTTTTCAAAAAGTTGAACTAAAAATATGTTTATTATTTGATAAGAAAGTCTTATTTAGCATTCTCTTCTCCTCAATTTTACTTATAAATTATCAAAGAAGCAGTTCATTTTCGTCTGTGTGTGTTGAACTCATAACGTAGGTGGGGCTATAAGTGGGCAAAGCCAACCACTGCCTACCCTAAAAATTTTTTGGCCCTCTCTCCTTTTGGTTCTCACTTTATTTGAAAAACTACCTTTCTTTGTCTCATTTTAATTTAAACGCTTTGACTTTTACACAATTTATAAATTTTACTTCGACTTTTTTAGATAGTTGATGTGCTCATTTATGAGTACGTTTACGACTCCTTTTTAGTGTCCGGTCTACCATTTATTAATTGACATTACGTACATCATGTGTGATTTTACCTTGTTCGTGTCTTCGGGTTGTTTTGTGGTTATTTAAGGTGTTTCAGAGACAACAAAGTCAAATTCCATGTGTTTGGGACTTTGGCACGCAAACCGAGACTTTTCTGAAGGCCCGTTAAAGTTCTGAAGCTCCATGGTGCCTTAAAGAAACATTGATGCTAAGAACTCACTACATTTGGTTGAGCAACCTCCCATTCAGTTGAATGGGAGTTTCTACATTTCCCTAAACCAATTCTGTTATGGTCGAATGATGAATAACTTTAAGCAAAGCTAGATTTATTCGGTCGTATGGACCTTTGGGTTTGGCCAAATGATGTTGGTGTGCTATATGCTTTTATGCGTTAGAAAGGGCGAATTGAGAAAGGATTCGGGCGAATTGCCTCCATTCGACCGAATGGGCAATTTGATTCGATTGAATGGTTATTGTTGGTTGTACATGAAGTTTGCACTAGCTCGAGATTCGATCGAATAGCCTTCCTTTTGGGCAAATGAGAATTGTTTTCCGCGGGATTGTTTTTCTTCTCAAGCCCATCTTATGAGCTTCTAATGGCATTTTGGACCCCTTGTTTTTAAGCTATAAATACTCCAATTTTCTAATGGATGCACTCATGCCTATTGTTATCCAAACCATAGGAAATAACCTCTTTATTGCTTTTATTTAGTTTATACCCTAGTATAGATTTAAGCTTTCTTTAATGCTTTCATTTATTTGTTTCCTCTACACTTCAATTTCTTTCGTTTTTAAGCATTTAGTTACAAGTTTTGTATTGGATTGAAGCTTTCAATTCAAGCTTTTCATTTTATTGTAAGTTTTCATTTTCGTAAGTTATTTATTGCTTTGGTTATTGCATGCATTACTTTGTCTTGCTTTCGTTATGGTTATTGCTTTCTGTATTGCTTGGATATAATAGTTACTTTCATTCCTTATTGCTTCATTTATTCCTTTCTTGTTGGTTTCATTCAAGTTAATCATACTTCCATTCATTGCTTTGTTTATTGTTTTTGTCTTAGTTATTTCTAATATGAGTAAGTAGTTTCTTTACGAGTTTGATTAGTGAAGCCCTAGAAATGGTCTTGTCTTTAATTGTATAATATTAGAGTTTGAGGTTAATGATGCTTATTTATTGACACTCGATACAAATTCTTTCTTGCCACTCCTAGTGAGATATATGGCGATTATAGGTCGTTCGTGTGGTTTGTGGGATCACCAACTTCCTCTCAGTATCTTGAGAGTCATTGTAACACCCATAATTTTTAGGAAAAATTACCCTAAATAATACGAACTTTCACTGGTTTCCCAACAATAATAAGAACTTTCAATTAATTATAAATAATACGAACTTTGACATGTGTTTTCCGCTGGTATACTAATTTACCTGTAACCGGTAAATGTGCTGATCTCTTTTTCAAATTTTTTTTCTGATAAAATTAAGGAAAAGAAAGAGCTGCTTCTCCCTCACGCAACTGGTATATGCATCTTCCTCACGCAGCTGCTTCTCCCTCTTCACAAACATTCACTGATTTCCATTGATTCTCTCTCGTTCTCACGCATCAACTACAAAGATATCATCTCATTCGTGGTTAGTTTATTCTTCTCAATTGCAATATATATCTCTAAATTTTGTTTTAATCCCAAAAGGTTTGTATCCATTTAGTCGAAAATGGATGAAATTATGTGTCCATTTACTCGAAAATGGATGGAATTTTGTTTCCATTTTGTCAATCCATACATGATTATTGTTTGATGTTAATTAAAAACATTTGTGCACTCGAAAATGGATGTAATTTAGTGTTTTTTATCCATTTAGTCGATAATGGATGAAATTGTGTGTCCATTTACTCGAAAATGGATGGAATTTTATTTCCATTTTCTCAATCCATACATGATTATTGTTTGATGTTAATTAAAAACGTTTGTGCACTCGAAAATGGATGTAATTTAGTGTTTTTTATCCATTTAGTCAAAAATGGATGAAATTTTGTGTCCATTTACTCAAAAATGGATGGAATTTTGTTTCCATTTTCTCAATCCATACATGATTATTGTTTGATGTTAATTAAAAACATTTGTGCACTCGAAAATGGATGTAATTTAATGTTTTTTGCTTGTTTTTAGGCTAATTTGAATGATTCAATTACTTTGAAGTTTGGTATGATGGGGTATTAAAAAAAGAAGTTGTGGGGTTTGATTATATGAATGGGATATGTAAAACCATCTCCATAGACCTAGATAAGATGTCATTTTTTGAGTTAGAAGAAATTGTAAGGGAGGATCTTGGGGTAAAACATGAGTTTTGTCTTTGGTATCATTTACCTAATGCTGTTAGCTTTTTGGACGGGTTAAAGAGAGTTACCGATGATATTTGTGTTGGGAAAATGTCTGAAATAACAGTTGAAAATAGAGCATTATCTGTTTATGTAGTTAATGATAAGGATAATGAGATGTTGGTTCTAGAAATATCAAAAAGTGGTACTAAACATAGTGAAGTTTGGTCCACTGTTGGGAATAGGAAAAAGTTGACCCCTAAGAGAGCATCTAAGGCGAAAGAATCCCTTAGTGAAAGTTGCATACCTCTTGAATATTATTTTTCTGAAGATGAGCAACATTTTGGTAATAGTGCTAAGGTACGTGATGAAGATGCATCTGAGGAGGATGATTCACAAGATCTTGATTATGAGCTATCGTATGAGGAGGAAGATGAAGATGAAATTTCGGAGGAGCTTGTGCAAAGTCAAGATTTATCATTGTCATTCGAAAAAGTAGAGCAAGTGGGTGATTCTGTTTTGAAATTGGGTGAGTGTAGTAACACACAGAGTTTATCTGAGTATGAAAATAGTATGATGAAGATGATGATGCTACTACCGATTTTAGGAAGTTTAAATGGATTGTTGGGCAAGTTTTTAGCACCCCATCAGTTGAATTTAAGGAGGCGGTAAGGAAATATGAAATTCATCAGGGAAGAAATGTAAAATTTCATTTGAGTGACAAGTCTAAATTGAATAAGCTTGGTGTAAGGTGTATTGATGGTTGTCCTTTTAAGCTCTACGCTAGTTGGGATAAAACACGAGCTTCCTTTATTGTCAAGAAAGTTAATGGTGATCAGTGATCACACTTGTCAAAGAAACATGGATTCTAATCGTCAATTCAAAGCTTCTTGTTGTGCAGATCAGTTACTTGATTTATTCAAGTCAAGGCCACACATTCCTTCTGCAGAACTAGTTGATATTGTTAGGAAACAATTTCGAATTATCATTAGTAGGGGCTTTGTGTACAAGATTAAGTATGCTGCACATAGGAGGTTACATGGATCTATGAAACAATATTATCAGAAGCTCATGAGCTATGTTGGGGTTTTAGAACGAAGTAACCCTAATAGCCACTTCGTTGTTGTTACTGATCCAAGCACAAATCCATCCACATTTTTTTAGAGGTTTTTTGTTTGCTTTGAAGGGGTTAAAGATGGTCGGGTTGGTGGGTGCAAGAAAATATAGTGCATTGATGGTTGTTTTCTAAAAACATTCTTGGGGGGAATGCTATTAAGTGCAGTTGGGAGAGACCCTAACGAGCAAATGTATTCATTGGCTTGGGTTGTTGTTGAGGGTGAAAACAATGAATCATGGAAATGGTTCATTTTTGAATTGAAGAAGTGTGTGCCTCATGATAATGGTAAAGACTGGATAGTAATATCAGATGAACACCAGGTATACACCCTTCCCTACTGCTGTATTACTCCTATTGATGCTGCTGTGCATTTAATATACATCCATTTAGCCTCAAAATAGCTACTGATTTAGCTACTGTGCATTTAGCTGTTGTGTGCATTTAGCTGCTATGTGTATTTACCTGTGTGTATTAAGCTACTGTGCTGCATTTAGCAGGAAATGAAATGATAAATCAAAAGGATGTGTAAAGAACATAAGTACAGCCTCACAACAATTAGGATGTGTAAAGAACATTAAAATTCAATCAATAGGTATGTACAAAAAGGAGAATTTCAATTGTTTTAAGTAAGGTGGAAAAGATGCAAAGCCCCAAATTCAAAAGCTAAAAACCACACTTCACAAAGTATGTTAACTAATCATATCACAACTAATCACCCACTGGCTTCTAGAAAACAATGCACAGCAATGATAAGTAAGATTTAGAAATCTAAAACCAATTATTTTAAGGAAGTTCAAAAGCAAACTCTCAATTCAAGTTCTTCTGATAAAAGAAGTGGTATTCTTTTGCAAAAATATAAATTAAATTTAACTTCCAACCTTTCTTTATCCAGCTTGTAACAACCCCAACTTTCACATATAGGTAGAGATTATTTCAATAATTTGATCCAACATTATTTGATTTTCCATGCTCTTAACTTTATTTTTTGTGGGTCCCAAAGATTGATGTTGTGCATTTAGTATACATCCATTTAGCCTCAAAATAGCTACTGACTTCAATATACTGATGCTACTGATTTAGTATACAGAATGTTATTCCTAATCCAGCTTAACACACTTATCTATTGTACAGAGCATTTTGAGGGCAGTCCAGCTGGAGCTTTCAAAAGCAGAACATAGGCATTGTGCTAGGCACATCTACACAAATTGGAACAAGTCATTCAAAGGAGAAGAGATGAAATTATTGTTTTAGAGATGTGTCAAAGCATACAACTTGGCTAATTTTAAGGAAGCAATTAGTGAAATGGAGGACGTTAATCCGGTTGCTGTTGATGCCTTTAGGAAATGTGGTCCACACTTGTTTTGTAGATCTTTTGTAAAACTAGAAGGAAAGTGTAATGTTATTTTGAGCAATATGGTAGAAACTTTTAACAATTAAATTATGAATGCTAAATCCCATCACTTAATAGATATGCTTGAAGAAATTAGATCAATGCTAATGAGGAGGATGGCTCATAAAAAGGAAGAGGCATTGAAGAAGTGGAAGGGTTTGTTATGTCCAAAGGTACAAAAAACGTTAGATTCAGAGAAGCAAGAAGTAACTAAGTGCACTGTCATTCCTTCAACATCAACTGGTTTCCAAGTAGCCTATTGTATGGATGTTTTAAAGGTTGATATTGAAAATAGAACTTGTACTTGCAGGAAATGAGATTTAAGAGGGATTCCATGTTGTTATGGAGTTGCATCTATTTTTTTACTTACATAAGGAGGTTGAGTCATACGTTGATCAGTGCTACACTAGAGAGGCTTATTTGAGAGCCTATGAAGGAAACATCAATCCTTGTATTGGCGAGAGGCATTGGCCTAAAATTGACAAACTGATCGGTCCTCCTCCAAATTAAGATTGGCCCTTGTAGACCACGAAAGAAAAGAATCAAGGATTCGTATGAAGATCCTAAAAAACCAGGAAAGCTCTCAAGACACGGCGTTCAAATGACATGTGGCATTTGCAATAAGGTTGAACATAACAAAAGGAAGTGTCCGGAAAATGGTAAAGCGATTGAGCAACCACATCCATTGAAGAGAAGTAGAGGAAGACTGAAAAAGATTGTTGATGTTGCAACCAACACACCAGAGTTATCCCATCATAACATGTCTGCACAACCTAGTTCTTTAGGTAAAGGCAACAGGACAATTAGAACAGGTGAAGGGAGTAGAGGGGGTAGGACTGGTAGTGCAAGCGGAAGGAGTGGTGTCAGTACTGCTAAAAGGGGAAAGCCTAAGAAGAACCCTACTGAAATAATATCAACCCAAGCATCGACAACAAAGAATTGATATTGCAAGACTAAGTGTCATATTGCTGCTCTTTTGGAAAACATAACTTTTTTCTATGTATTAAGTTACCATTATGGTATAATCTATGGCTTAGAACATTGTTCAAATATTGCATTTTGGAAAAATTTTAGCACTTTTGTATGTAAGGAATGCTTATGTATGTAAAGGTAATTCTTGAAAATATTGCTACAAGATGTATGGATTGAGGCTATAATTCTTGAATCGAAGAAACTTTGTTACACTTTTTCATTACATTGGATTTTCAATACATAAAATTCCATTACATGATCAAATTCTTATACTTAGCTTAACATAAATAAGAACAATACAAATAAAACCCATGATGCAACAAGTACAAAACTTAACACTTTTTGTGCATTTACATATTCAACAACTTTGAATTTCAACATAGCTTCAACTTTGCATTCTTAGCCTTTAATTTCCTTTTTTTTGTCCATCAAAATAGCTTTCTCTTCTTCCAAACAAGAAGAAATTTCACTTGAATACTCTACATCTTTTTCCCACTTAAAAAATTTGCAATCTTGTGCCTACATTTTAAACATAAACATGAAACCCTAATTGATAAAGAAATTAAAAATTAACAAAACAAAATAAAGCTATTGAAAAAAAAATAAACTTACTAGCCAAAATGCATATCCATAAAACCTCTCACCAACCCTTGTTCCTTTTTTTGACTATTTATAATTTAGCATGAACACCATATTTACATAAAGGAATTCCTTTTGCAATTGATGTTCTAGATTGAGATGATGACGAAGGAGAATACATGTTAAATATCAAATTATTTTGGAGGTTAAAATGAAAATGGAAAAAAAAAATTGAGATGTTGGAAGAAGTAATTAAAATGGAAGAGCAAAGTGAGGAAATGAGGAAGATGAAGGCTGCTGTCTAGTATCTGATGAAGGAAATGAGGAAGTGACCTTTTCTCCCGGTTATAAACCGGTTAGGTATACCAGCGGAAAACACATGTCAAAGTTCGTATTATTCATGGTTAATTGAAAGTTCGTATTATTGTAGAGAAATCAGTGAAAGTTCGTATTATTCAGGGTAATTTTTCCTAATTTTTATATATATAAAATATTACATAGAATAAGACATAAATAGTATCTCATAGTAGCGGAAAGTAAAAATAAGATGTCCCCCACACTCAAATATAAGGTGTCAAAACAAACAATTAAACTAATATAGTTTAAGGATTATAAATATCCTAACACTAATTTATTAAAATGCACTCATGACGTATGATCTACGCCGCCCAACACTCATGCATTAAACATTAAAGAACTTGACATTACTATGGAAAACAAAAACATAAAATATGAGCCTTTAATTTTTTTTTTTAATTAGTCCTCTAAATTGAGCTTTTGATTTTTCTTGCATGCTCGAGCCCGAGCCTGCAATGACAATCACCGAGAATTAGGGCTGCCCTTCATCTCCACTCTTGAGCTTCAACAATTTAATGGTTCAATTTATATTATAGATTTCAAAAATTGGTACTACATGAAGAAAATGTTGCTAATTCTTTATAATTGGCTTGTAATTTGTAGGTTATTGTTTCTTTGATTAATTTGTAAAATGAGTTTCTGAGGGTCTCTCATAACTCTTGAATTATGATTCTTAATTTTGAGGTTCAAATTTGATGATTTAGTATAATTTTGAGGTTCAATTTGATGATTTAGATATTTCTATTTTTGTGATTTTTCATGAGTTTCAATTTATGAGTGTCAAATCAAGTTCAATTGCAATCATTATTAACGCAGAAATCAAAAGCTTTCTCTTTAAAAAATTCTCTCCGATCCACCATCCCAAAAGCCACTCAAAATAAATGTGGGATGGATAAATAATTACGGTTCAATAGTTAATTTGTATACAGAAATGTATATCCTTGATAATAGATTCGGTCCGATAGATTAGTATCAATGCTCAATTCATGAAACAGACTGATGTCGTTTGCGACTAATTCATTAACTCATTGTTTGATTTACATTTAGGGTTTGTTGGCGCAATCTTTAACTACTGTTTTGAAGGAAGCAACTCAGTTTGCAGTGATGATAGAAAACAGATCGAGAAGGAAATTAATCGTCTATAAAAGAAACATAACTTCTTAAAAATATAAATGACAGATCGACAAGAAAAAGAAAGTTGCATTTCTATGAATAAGAAAAATTGAGTGTAAAGACTGTCATTAAATTTCTTGCATAGTTGCACGTAGAAGTAGAACTGTGTTCTGTGGAGCAAAAGAAAGTTAGACTGTCTAGCTGGTGTATTTTTTGGACATGAGTTAATTAGAAATAAGATTAGAACATCTACTAATGGTTTGGATATATCCAAAGTCAATATCAATAAGTCTTACGTCACGGATAGACGGTAGAGTAAGTAGCAAGGAATTTGTGATGATAGAGAATATCAAATATATTTTTGAATTTAGCTATAAATTATTTGGGCGAAAGAGGTTAAAATGATATGCAAGCACCACAATGCTTGGGTGAGAGTAGAGTTGAATTTATTTGAGAAAGTAAGGAGATGACTTTATGGTTTAGATAATGGGTGTTATTAAATATTGCCATCCTTTTAATTTTATCGCCACCCTCTAATGAAATTACGAATTTGTCCCTAGAGTTTAAAAAATTACGAATTTATCACTGGACTTAAAACTTGCTTAACAAATGTAAATGACACTTAATAACACTATTATCACTTTAATCCCGAATATTTAACCCTATATATATTGAATTTTCAGACGCGTTCTTGTGTGATGTACGAATTCAAACATGGTACTATCTCTCTAAAAACTCTCTAAAAACATTCTTTGATATTAAACTAGCTGTTAGTTGTAATCGATTAACTATGGCTAATGAAAGCGACTATAAATTGGATCTGGTACGTAAATTTTTCGATTTGAATCGATGAAATTTTTTTTAAAAAAAAAAAGTCGCAAAAACTGGGCAACTAGACCGTGATTCAGTCGTACAAAACTGGGCGACTGGATCATGGTCCAATCACACGTTTTGTGCGACTGAACCATGGTCCACTCGCCCAATTTTTGCGATTTGTTTTTTTTTTAAATTTATATATATATATATATATATATATATATATATATATATATATATATATATATATATATATATATATATATATATATATATATATATATATATATATATATATATAATTTTGTTTTTTTAATTTATTTTTTACCTACGTTATTATTTTTTATTTGTTACTATTATTATTAATATTATTATTTGTGTTATTATTATTATTATTATTATTATTATTATTATTATTATTATTATTATTATTATTATTATTACTATTATTATTACTATTATTATTATTATTATTATTATTATTATTATTATTATTATTATTATTATTATTATTATTATTATTATTACTATTACTGTTATTATTATTATTATTATTATTATTATTATTATTATTATTATTACTATTATTATTATTATTATTATTATTATTATTATTATTATTATTATTATTATTATTATTATTTTTAGTATTATTATTATTATTGTTATTAGTACGGAGTAGGTACCTTGTGCCGGTCGCACGGCCTTAGCTGCTCTCATAGAAGGGGGGGAGGGGGGGGGGGGGGGGGGGGGTGGGAATAGCCTGCACAAAGCCGACTTGTCGCACTGTCCGCTCCGGCAAATACACCTCGACGATATCAAAGCAAGTGATACCCCCGATGAAGGTGGTCCGTGGGTGCTCATTCAGCAAGGCCCTTGGAGCAGTCATGTACGGAGTCCATTCCACCTGCATACAGGCCAAGTTAACATATACAAATAATTTTAAAATAAAATAACATGCATAAGAAAGTGTGATGTGATGTACAATACCTGAGTTTCCGTCATGGAGTCAAGTATACTACGGTAGTCCCTCAGACTATTGACCTCACAACCTGGCTTCGGCGTGGACCACATCTCCGCCCTAGTCTTATTAGGCACGTCTGCTCGGGGAGGATGAGGGCGGAAAGCGGAAAAGTACTCATAGATCCATGTCTGGAGCAATGTTAGGCAAGCCGCAATGGTCTTGCACCCAGCCCTAGATGCCATTCCCAACTGCCGATACATGAAGGCCAAGGTCACCGCACCCAGGCGATCTCATCTTGTTCGACGTTCACGGCAAGTATCGGGTGAGGTCGCATGCCAGTTCTGGTCTTATCAGCTAGCAGGGTGGAGTCGACAATAGCCATGTAGTAGGCTGTCCACTGCGTATCCATGGCCTGGGTCCTATGACACAGCAGCATCAGTTCAGCAACGTTCACGCAGCCACTGGTGAATACACCTCTCCGCCGTAGCTCAGACATTGGCTCCCCGAACAGATTGGTGATACCGACCTGCCACTCCACCTCAGAAGGCTCAGCCGGCAAAGAACCTTCAATAGCAATGCTCAGTATGCGTTGCACGTTGTGCAACATAATCGTCATTTCCCCCATGGCATGTGGAAGGTGTTCGTATCCGGCTGCCACCTCTCCACGAATGCCGATATCAAAGCACAGTCGATGTGCTAGTGCATAATGTACGGTAGTCGGCCGAGGGGAGTAGTAGGTAGAACATCGTACAGCGCATCGGTCATATCCCTCAGTCCGATGATGGCCTCCAACGGCCTCTTCCTATTACGGCATTCCAGAACCGGAGGCGTACGCTCGGAGCCGTCAAAAATAAGTTTAGCAATGTGCCCACCATAGCTACGTATCAGTCGCGTATCTGTTGGCCCCCCGAACTGGGACGATGTGGCTAACCAGTCCGTGCCAGCGGACTGTGAGCGCCTGCTACCCCGTGGCGGTTCATTATCGACGAGACTACGTCCGGCGCGCTCAGATGCGCCTGAAGAACTACGGCCGGCATGTGCAAATCTCCCGTCCGACCCCCGGAAAACAGTGAGGTCCACTAGGCGAACAACGTCGCCTACGTACTCAACATTATCAGCATCATCATCATCACTAGAAACCCCCCAACTACTCTGGAGGCTGCTAGCCTGGTCATCTAAAGGGGTTCGCACTAGGCCCAGCGCACTCGACCTTTGGTCCACACTGTGTCTGGCAGCCTCTTCCTGCCTAGCCCTCCTAACAGAACCCGTTACCGCCCTCTCATGAGGATCACCTTTGAGCAGGGTAAGCCTAAAACTATTACCCCTCAACAAGTGTCTAAAAAACCCCTTTCCTTTTCCTTGATTACCAGTCATTTAATAACATTAACAATAACAAGAACAACAACAACGTTAGTAACAATAATAATAATAATAATAATAATAATAATAATAATAATAATAATAATAATAATAACAAAAGTAATATAAATAAAAATAATAATTATTATTCAACAAAAAAAAAACGAAAAAAAATAATTAAAATCGCCACCTACAACAATAATAGAAATAATATTCAAGACAATATTAATAACAACAATAATAATAATAATAAAAAGAATAAGACAAATAAAAATAATAATAATTATTCACCAAAAAAACGAAAAAAATAAATAAATAAATTTGCCACCAACAACAATAATAAAAATAATATTCAAGAAAATATTAATCATAATAATAACAATAATAATATAAATGATAATAATAATAATTATTATTATTATTCACCAAAAAAAAGGAAAAAAAAAAGAAAAAAAAAAGAAAAAAACAGTCTCCACCAACAACAATAATAAAATTAATATTCAACACAATATAACAAAATCAAATAATAATAATAATAATAATAATAATAATAATAATAATAATAATAATAATAATAATTATTATTATTATTATTACAATAAACATATTTAAAATAATAAATTAATAATTAAAACTAAATTAAAAATTTAATAATAATAATAATAACAATCACAATAATAATAATAATAATAATAATAATAATAATAATAATAATAATAATAATAATAATAATAATAATAATAATAATAATAATAATAATAATGATACTAATAAAAATAATAATAACAGTAATAGTAATAATAACAATAATAATATAAACAAAATTAATAATAATTAATCATAAGAAAACGGAAAAAAAAAATAATAATCAGTCGCACAAAAATGGCGACCCAGCAGCGGTTCAGTCGCACAAAATCCGCGGTTGGACCACGGTGTTTGTGCGACTGAAACGCTGCTGGGTTGCGTTTTTTTGTGCGACTTCATCCCTTTTTTTTTTTGATTAAAAATTTACAATAATACGATTCGAAAATAAATTACTTTGATTAATTGTTTGCGGATTGAATTTCTTAGTTTTTGCTCTAAAAATTTGTTGTTGTAAGTTCGTTTTTTGATTTTTTTAGTGTGATAAGAGAAGTTTTTAGTGAGATTGGGGTATATATAGGAAATTTTAAGTTCAATGGCAAAATTGTAATTTTTTAAAATTTAGGGGCATATTCGTAATTTTAATAGGGGGTGGCGATAAAATGAAAAGTGTGGCAAAGTTTAAAGATTGGGTAGTTAATTAATCTTGTGGTGTCTGCTGAAATGTTTTTGACTGATAAGCTACATTCAGGTTGGAGTCACAAGGAAAGAGTTGATAGATGTTGCAATTGGTATTGGAGGGAACTTTTTAGGACCTCTGTTTGTGCACACGGCTATTCAAACAGGTTGGAATATGTAGGCTCATTATGTTTACTTTTTTTATATGTTTTAAATGAGGCTTTGTCGTAGCTTCCGTTACATATCTCACTTCTCTGAATACTTTGATATGATGCACACATAGAACCTGAAGTTGCTAAATGTGCACAAGCACATTAGCTACGTTTGTAAGTATTAGAGCAAGAGCGCAATCTACCAAATATAATGGTGTTGTGCAACACAAAAGAACCTTCAATGTGTCATGATGATGGTGCTATAAAGAACATGAGTGTGAAGCACCAAAGGAGCATTGGAATTTGCCTTGAACGAGTCAAGGCTCAAAGGGAGGGCTTGCTCGAGTGAGGCAGCAGCTAAACAAGAAGATCAGAAGCAGCGGAAGACCCGCTCGACTGGTCGAGCAGGCTGGCTCGGTCGAGCAGTGTACAGGCCCCGATCTGCGACATTCTGTTTTGTGGGCTGTTTTCTTTAGGGCTTTAAGGGTTTGGTCCTAGGGCTTCTAATATTTACTAGGCTATACAAGGGAGTCTTAGAACATCACTAGACGCATGAGAAGAGGCAAATACATTAGAAAAATTAGGGCATTAGCCATTAGAGTGTTTTCTTTGTATTAATGCCATTTGTGGAGTTTCACCATTAAAGGTGAAACCTTTATGATCAAGAGTAAGCTTTTGACTATTGTAAGTTGAGTCATTAGTGTAATTGAGATTATATTAATGATAAGATACTTTATTTGAGGGGGAGATATCCATTGATACCTCATAAACACATTATGTTAATTGTTTATGGTTCTTATGTTTATGCTCTGTTTTTCACTCATCTTCTACGTCCTATTCTAACATTGTTGGGTACGAGCCATTCTCTTTCAGTAAGTTAGACCTTTATGGTCATTACATCTACTGGCTTAAGAATCAATCATTTACTTCACGCATTTTAATAGGATTCACCAATGAGTATGATGATCATTTTTTCGTCTTTTAATTTTACTGAATTTTGTTGTTCTTTGGCTTTCAGAGAAGGAGCAATTGTGTCTATATAGACAGCCAAATGAACACATGGGAAGTTGGTCTACCCGTTGAACAGGTACCTGTGGATCATCCTGAGCCCACACTAGGAATTAACTTTGCTAGGGATGACATGGTGGAAAAAGATTGGCTATCATTGATTGCACTTCACTGTGATTTGTGCCTAATTTCTATAGCATTTAACTTTGGTGCTCGTTTTAGGATTAACAAAATTGACAGTTAATTTCCTAAATGGTCTGAAATGTAAGGTATTGAGCTTTTAACTTCTAACAATTCATCATCAAAAACTACAGAAAATACTCTGCATTTAGAGAAAGAATAAAAAACAGTACCAAAAATAGAAATGGAAGCTTCTGCTTTCTATCTAGGCATTTTGTATGTTCATGGTTTGTTTCTTAATTGGTGAATATGTTGATTCTAGGGTTAGTTTGTTGAAAATACTTCAGTTTCGAAATTTTTGGTAGGTCATTTGTTGAAATTCCAAGGGTTCATTTTCTAGGGTTAATTTTTTTAAGAATAATGGAATTTATGGTTTAAATTTTTTGCTGTTTTTGCAAAATTATTTTACATTTTTTATGTGATGTTTATTGGGTTATTCTTGGAACGATTGAAATTTGTTGTTTAAGAAATTGAATTTAAGGCTTTTTTGTGTGTAATTTACTATTGAGTGATTTTGTTGAAAAAATTATGAGTTTGGTAGATTTTCTTTGGATTACACCATCATCGCTGCACTCTAATTACTCAAAAATATGCCGAGTCTTTTTGTTTCATTATAGTATACTCTAATCAAATTGTCCGTAAATTTTTGACACTGATTAAAATGAAGGACATGGGCGACTTTCTGAATGAGGTGGTCACCACGATGAACGAACACTTTTGGATGAAGAAGAAGCAGAAACAGCCAGCAACTCGTGCTTACATGAAATAATTCCTCCAACACTTTATTTTTCTAGGTATTTTATTAGGTTTGCAGTTTAAATTGGTTTTACTTGTTTGAATCAGAGTAACGGATACAACACAAGTTGCTTGACAATTTTTACAATTTAACGTCATATATGATTTATTGGTTTTTTTAGAACATGCTCTTACATATAATTAGGTGGGACTATTTTGTAAATTATATTTTTAGTTCTTGTTGTAATTTGGCTTGATTAATGTTACTAAGTTTTGATTATCTTGTAGCTTTGAGTTATTTTAGATTATTGTTAATATTTATATTTGACTTTATGAAAAATTATTTCTTCATTCAGGAAAATGGATATAGAAAGACCATACCTTATTGGCTTTCAAAATGTGATGTGTTGAATATATCAAATACTCACTATCAGTATATGCAGCATAATAGTTCATAAAATGACATTTATCAGCAAGAGTGCAAGGGGAAGAAGCAGCAGCTGGATCAAGAAGAAGCAAAATATGATAAGCAAGTCACGTGTGCAGGCATTTCCAGATCAGCATCTAATAAGGCTATGTATTATTTAGCTGAGTTAGTTATTAGGGAACTATTAAGATAGGTTCTTTGGTGGTTATGGGTTTGTTATAACTGCTTCTTTTATTTTTGTTTGATTTTTTTTTTTTTTTTAGCTTCTTTGCTCTCTTATAAAGAGACCTGTAATCCTCTCATTTGTACTTCTTCTGATTTTGTGATCAATAAGATTTTCTTCTTTTTCGTTTGGCTACAATTTCTAACATGGTACCAGAGCCAATCAGCTTTTGAATCATTCGATCCATCTTGAGATTAAAGAAAGGAGAACAGAAGAACAATTCAATTCTATATCGTTCATTTGTGCACATATTCTGTTCTTCTGTGCACATCTTCCCTTCTGTTTTCTTCATTGTTTGCACAATGATCAAGGATCAATAATCATTAAAGAATGAACGATGAAGAACGAACAACGATCAATGATCAAAGAAGAATGAACGATGAAGAATGAACAAGAATCAATGAACAATGAAGAATGAACGATGAAGAATGACCAAGAATCAATAATGGTCAATGAACAATAAACGATGAACAATGAACAAGGATTAATGATCAATGAAGAATGAACAAGGATCAATGACGAATGAAAAATGAACGATGAAGAATGAACAAGGATCAATGATAAATAATGAATAAATGATTAAGCATGAACAAGGATCAATGATCAATGAAGAATGAACTATGACGAATGAACCAGGATCAATGATCAATTAAGAATAAACGATAAAGAATGAACAAGGATCAATGATCAATGAAGAATGAACGATGAAGAATGAACAACGATCAATGATCAATGAACAATAAACGATGAACAATGAACAAGGATTATTGATCAATGAACAATGAACGATGAAGAATGAACAAGGATCAATGATCAATAATGAAAGAGCGATGAAGAATGAACAAGGGTCAACGATCAATGAAGAATGAACGATGAAGAATGAACAAGGATCAATGATCAATGAAGAATGAACGATGAAGAATTAACAAGGATCAATCATCAATGAACAATAAATGATGAACAATGATCAAAGATTAATGATCAATGAAGAATGAAAGATGAAAAATGGACAAGGATCAATGATAAATGAAGAATGAACAAGAATCAATGATCAATGAAAAAACAACGATGAAGAATTAACATGGATCAATGATCAATGAAGAATGAAAAATGAAAAATGAACAAAGATCAACGATCATTAAACAATGAACGATGAACAATGAACAAGGATCAATGATCGATGAAGAATGAACGATGAAGAATGAATAAGGATCAATGATCAATGAAAAATGAACGAATAAGAATGAAAAAGCATCAATGATCAAGAAAGAATGAACGATGAAGAATGAACAAAGATCAATGATCAATGAACAATGAACGATGAAAAATGAACAAGGATTAGTGATCTATGATTAATAAACGATGAACAATGAACAAGGATCAATGATCATTGAAGAATGAACGATGAAGAATAAACAAAGATTAATGATCAATGAATAATGAACGATAAAGATTGAACAATGAAGAATGAACAAGGATCAATGATCAATAATGAATGAACGATGAAGAATGAACATGGATCAATGATCAATGAAGAATGAAAGATGAAGAATGAACAAGGATCAATGATGAATGAACAATGAACGATGAAGAATGAACATGGATCAATGATCAATAAAGAATGAACGATGAAAAATGAACAAGGATCAATGATGAATGAACAATAAATGATAAACAATGAACATGGATTAATGATTAAAGAACGATGAAGAATGAACGATGACCAAGGATCAATGATCATTGAAGAATGAATGATGAAGAATAAACAAGGATCAATGACCAATGAACAATGAACGATGAACAATGAACAAGGATCAATGATCATTAAAGAATGAATGATGAGGAATGAACAAGGATCAATGATCAATAAAGAATGAACGAAGAAGAATGAACGAGGATTAATGATCAATGAAGAATGAATGATGAAGTATGAACAACGATAATTGTTAAATGAAGAATGAACGATGAACAATGAACAAGGATTAATGATCAATGAATAATGAACGATGAAGAATGAACAAGGATTAATGATCATTTAACAATGAATAATGAAGAATGAACAAGGAGTAATGATCAATGAACAATAAACGATGAAGAATGAACAAGGATCAATGATCATTGAAGAATAAACGATGAAGAATGAACAAGGATCAATAAAGAATGAACGATGAAGAATGAACGATGAACAATCATCAATGATCATTGAAGAATGAATGATGAAGAATGAACAAGGATCAATGATCAACTAACAATGAATGATGAACAATGAAAAAGGATCAATGATCAATGAAGAATGAATGATGAAGAATGAACAAGGATTAATGATCAATGAAGAATGAATGATGAAGAATGAACAAGGATCAATAATGAATAAACGATGAAGAATGACAAGGATCAATGATCAATGAACAATAAATGATGAACAATGAACAAGGATTAATGATAAATGAAGAGTGAACGATGAACAAGGATCAATGATCATTGAAGAATGAACGATGAAGAATGAACAAGGATCAATGATCAATGAACAATAAATATTGAACAATGAACAAGGTTCAATGATCAATGAAGTGTGAAGGATGAAGAATGAACAAGGATCAATGATCAATGAACAATGAACGATGAAGAATGAACATGGATCAATGATCAATAAAGAATGAACGATTAAGAATGAACAAGGATCAATGTTCAATGAACAATAAATGATTAACAATGAACAAAGATTAATGATAAATTAACAATCACGAATGAATGATGAACAAGGATCAATCATTGATGAATGAACAATGAAAAATGAACAAGGATCAATGATCAATGAACAATTAACGATGCACAATGAACAAGGGTTAATGATAAATGAAGAATGAAATATGAAGCATGAACAAGGATTAATGCTCAATGAAGAATGAACGATGAAGAATGAACAAGGTAATGCTCAATTAATAATGAACAAGGATCAATGATCAATGAAGAATTAACGAAGAAGAATGAACAAGGATCAATGATAATTAAACAATAATCGATGAACAATGAACAAGGATTTATGTTCAATGAACAAGGAACGATGAAGAATAAACAAGGATTAAGGATTAATGAACAATGAAGAATAAAGAATGAACGATGAACAATCATCAATGATTATTGAAGAATGAACGATGAAGAATGAACAAGGATCAATGATCAACTAACAATGAATGACAAACAATGAAAAAGGATTTATGATCAATGAAGAATGAATGATGAATAATGAACAAGGATCAATGATCAATGAAGAATGAACGATGAAGAATGAACAAGGATTAATAATCATTGAAGAATGAACAAGGATCAATGATCAATGAAGAATGATCGATGAAGATTGAACAAGTATCAATAATCAATGAAAAATGAACAAGGATCAATGATCAATGAAGAATGAACGATGAAGAATGAACAAGAATCAATGATCAGTGAAAAATGAACGATGAAGAATGAACAAGGATCAATGATCAACGAAGAAAGGACGATGAGAAATGAACAAGGATCAATGATAAAGGAAGAATGAACGATCAAGAATGAATAAGGATTAATGATCAATGAACAATAAACAATGAACAATGAACAAGGATTAATGATCAATGAACAATGAACCATGAAGAATGAACAAGGATCAATGATCATTGAAGAATGAACGATGAAGAATGAATAAGCATCAATGGTCAATGAACAATAAACGATGAACAATGAACAAGGATTAATGATCAATGAAGAATGAACAAGGATCAATTATCAATGAAGAATGAATGATGAAGGATGAACAAGGATCAATGATCAATGAACAATGAACGATAAACCATGAACAAGGATCAATGATCATAGAAGAATGAATGATTAAGAATGAACAAGTTTCAATGATCAATAAAGAATGAACGAAGAAGAATGAACGAGGATCAATGATCAATGAAGAATGAATGATGAAGAATAAACAATGATAAATGATAAATGAAGAATGAACGATGAAGAATGAAAAGGGCTTAATTGAAACAGTCGTATTATTAGAAGATTTTATTAGTCGTTTTTAGCGCCTAATTTTCTTATATATTTGTTCGTTACTAATTATAATTTAATTAGTGATGGTTGTAATTTGAAAAATCTCTACAATGATTAGAAACTTGTTAATTTGTATTGTGGTTTTGTATCGTAACAAGTAACGTAAACTTTGGAGGTAAAACTTAAAGTTGAGCAACTACTCATAACGGTTCGAGAAAATTTTAATTATTACCCAAACATATTATGTAACTATGATGGGAGTAAATTAAATATTTCACACATATACAAGTGATTTTTAAACATGAAGTACAAGTTACATATCTTGTTACATGTACAACAATTTTTACCCAAACCTTAAACTATCTTAGATAAACCTTTCCTACACTATAATAGATCAAATGATGGACAAAAATCACCAAAAAAACAACCCCAATCAGCCATGCTAAAGTTGTTCTACTCCCCCTTTATAGCCCTTTGTATATATACTTACATACACAAGCTAAAAACTCTACCCAAGAACCCCTTTTGTTTTACCCAAAGGTTGTGCAGCATTACAAGTATGCAAGAGGCAAATATTTCAAGCAAAAACCACCAAGTATAAAGTAAGTTATGTTCATTTCTTTATTCCACTAGTTTTTGTTAAAACTTTTTCATGTAAAACATTTTTTTTACATGAATCTTTCTATTAACTAAGATCATTATAAAATGAGTATTTTATCTCTAAACTAAGAAAATCATCACTTATAAATCTATAAAAAAATCGGCCATAATAGAAAATAAGAAGATGTATTTCCACAAATATATAAATTTTGTTACTTGAAGGATTCAAATAAAATTATGGGACTTAACTAAGTATGTTGTTCAACTTAATAAGTATACTCCAAATATGTTAAAATCATCACAAGTATTAGTCTAACAACTCTAACTAGGAAAAGTTAAGTGCATGTTAGAAATTCAAAATTATTATTGATTTTTTGATGAATGCAATATGTTTAGTTGAAGAGTTGGAGATGAGACTTGAAGGGCAAGGACCCGAAGTTAGAACCACTTCTAAGAACGCGTAGGAGCTTATGGAATAATTATATAGGGTTGGAGTCGAGGTATGTCACATGGAGTGATTTTTAAAGGATTTAAGAACAAGTTGGGAAAGTTTGTGTATAAACTTGTTTTTTAAAACAAAAATAAAATTCCCTAAGAGAAGTTCTTAAATCTTGAAAACTGATGTCAAAATGATAAATTTGAGTATGAAATAATTTATTACATGTATTATTATTGTGGGCATTATGCATGTTGATTTTATAAATTATTGTATGTTTAAAGGCATGTTTAACACTACTTTGTGAAAGTTATTGTGATGGAAATGATTATATGAATTTAAAAATATTTGAAATTCATTTTAAAATAAACTTCCAGTAGTTATATGTTAAGAAAATTTCTTGGAT
>NC_080052.1:12364620-12492120 GCF_026212465.1 Amaranthus tricolor
GGTCTTCCAGTTGCTTAGCCATAATCTCTTCGAAAAAGGTAGGTTGAATGGACAATGCACTCAACTTGGCTTCCAATTCCCCTTCTTGGATTATCTCCAAGTTCATTCTCCCAAACTCCTTACACAACTCCTCAGAGGTTATTAACGCTGAGACTGAATGCCTCGATTTCCTGCTCAAAGCATCAGCGACTACATTCGCACGACCTTCGTGATAGGCAATCTCCAAGTCATAATCACTGATAAGCTCTAACCAACGTCGTTGGCGCAAATTCAACTCGGATTGAGTGAACAAAAATTGCAAGCTTTATGGTCCGTGAAGATCTTGCATTTGACACCATAAAGATAATGTCGCCAGAATTTCAATGCGAAAACCACAGCCGCTAATTCCAAGTCATGTGTTGGATAATTCACCTCATGAGTCCTTAGTTAACGTGAAGCATACGCCACCACTTTCCTATCTTGCATTAAAACACAACCTAATCCATGTTTGGAAGTATCACTGTAGACGGAATATTCCAATGATGGATCAGGTAAGGTCAACACAGGGGCTGTAGTTAACTTCTCCTTCAACAACTGAAATGCCTTCTCACACTCCTCAGTCCATTCGAACTTCTTCTCCTTCCTCATCAAGGATGTTAGTGAACTAGCGATATGAGAAAAATCCTTCACAAAACGACGATAGTACCCTGCTAATCCTAAGAAACTTCGAATATCTGTAACATTCCGAGGTGTAGACCAGTCCCGAACAGCTGCTACTTTAGCTGGATCAACGGAAATTCCTTCCTTAGAAACAATGTGACCTAGAAAAGCCACTTGCTCTAACCAAAATTCACACTTCGAAAACTTAGCATACATCTGATTCTCTCGCAGAATCTGCAAGACAATCCTTAAATGTTCTCGATGTTCTTCTGGGCTCTTAGAATACACCAAGATATCATCAATGAACACCACCACACACTTATCGAGATATGAGTTGAAAACCCGATTCATCAATCACATAAACGCCGCCGGTGCGTTGGTCAACCCAAAAGGCATCACGGTGAATTCGAAGTGTCCATATCTGGTTCTAAAAGCTGATTTACTATTATCCTCCTCCTTAATACGTAACTGATGGTACCCTGACCACAGATCAATCTTGGAAAAGACTCCTGCCCCTTGTAACTGATCAAAAAGATCATCGATCCGTGGTGATGGGTACTTATTCTTAACAGTGACCTTATTAAGTTCTCTGTGATCAATGCGGAGACGCATCGTTCCGTCCTTTTTCCTTACAAACAACACCGGGGCTCCCTAGGGCGACACACTGGGTCTTATATAACCCTTCTCCAACAACTCCTCTAATTGGACTTTCAATTCTTCCGTCTCCCTTGGGGCCATTCGGTAAGGAGCTTTTGAAATTGGCCCTGTCTCAGGGATTAAGTCAATTGAAAAGTCCACGTCCCTTCTTGGCGGCATGCCAGGAAGTTCTTCTGGAAAAACATCCTTAAAATCACAGACCACCGGAATATTCTTAAGTCGCACCTCCCGCTCCTTCACCTTACTTATACTACACAGAAACCACGGTTGCCCTTGCTTGATTAACTTCTTGACCTTCAATGACGATATGATTTTTATCCTCGGTCCCTTAGGAAGGCTCCTATATTTAACCTTCTCCCCCCTAGGTCCACTTAAAGTCACTGACTGTTTTTCACAATCTATTATCGCTTTATATCTACTTAGCCAATCCATCTCAAGTATTACATTTAAATCATCCATTTCTAGAAAAAATAAATCACTTGGAAATTTTACTTTTCCAATCTTAACCGGCACTTCACGGAGTATTACAATGAAAAATCTCCCCAGAAGGAGTAGCGACTGAAAAACATGTTTCCTCGGGGTTTTCCAATTTTAAGTCCTTAACTCTAGACTTTGAAACAAACGAGCACGATGCACCAGAATCAAAAAGTAATTTAACGGACTTTGTATTACAATCACTTGGAAATTTTACTTTTCCAATCTTAACCGGCACTTCACGGAACAACGTATTACAATGAAAAATCTCCCCAGAAGGAGTAGCGACTGAAAAAGATGTTTCCTCAGGGTTTTCCAATTTTAAGTCCTTAACTCTAGACTTTGAAACAAACGAGCACGATGCACCAGAATCAAAAAGTAATTTAACGGACTTTGTATTAATACAAAACGTATCTATGACCACATCCGACGCCTGCGCTGCTTCCCTCGAGTTAACCGCTGAAAGTCTGCCATCATTCTGAGTAGAAGTAGTAACACCTCCTTGATTACCACGTTGGCTTGAAAAGAAATTGTCATTTCTAGCATTCCCCTGTCGTTGCTGGACACCGGAGTGATTTCCCTAAAACCTAGGGTTTGAGGCACCTCCCAAGTTTCGGCCAAGACTACCACCATTGTGGTTCCCCCTTCCAGCTTCATTACCACTCCGTCCGTTATTGAGACGTTGTTGTTGGAAGCCTCTATGACTTCCCCCTTGCAGCTCTTGTTGTCCCATGCGAGTATAACACTCATACATTCTATGGCCCGGCTTACCACAGTAAGAACAGTCCAAACGCACCCCGACAATCCCTTCCTGGGTGATTCTTCTGGCATCTCCTACAATTGTAAATTCTTTCCTTCCCATTGCGATCATACAAAGGCTTCTGCATTCTAGCCTCTAGTCTCGAATTTCCCCCACTCTTGCTGTTCTGACCAAAATGGAAACCTTTTTCCTGGAAGCCTCCAAACGGATTGTGCTTCTTAAATTGATTTTGGACTTGATTACTCCCATTCATATCATTCTGAAGCATAAGTCACCATCGTTTTCTGATATCAACCTTATCTTACTATGTGTCCACCAATAATCAGCGTGTTCCACAAGGAAAAATGCGGCTTGGTCCACCATGAGCTCGGCAGGACATCTCACCAAACTAAAGAGTTTATCAAATTCTCTCAGCCAGTTTTCTAGCATAGAAGGTTCATCTTTTCCATTATAAGTCGAGGGTTTACTCTGGGCTATTCTCTTACTAATTGATGAAGCCTTTTCCTCCAAGGATTTCTGTCTTGGATTCCTTGCGCCAGCTAGGGCCTTAACTAAGTTTTGAAGCACACGGTCGGAGTTTCCTCTTGGCACGGACCTTTTCAAAAAGGGTGGCATGTTTGCAGGTATACTGCATTAGGTTAAACAAGGTATGTAAATACATTTCTACAGCGTTTGTGGTTAAGGAAAAACTCATACTGTTATTGCTCTAAAATAAAAAACAAGGTAATAGTCCTAAAAAGTAAAAGAGTTTGAACAATGAGGCCATAATCAAATCTTCACATTTTTCCATAGATACAATACTTAATCGATTCTACCTACTAATGTTTAAACTTTTAAAAACGAAAATCGAATTCAAAACAGTAATACCATATTGTTCCAATCTAAAAAGATGTACTTGGGTATAAAATCCCACATAACCACTGTTCAAATACTACAAAAGTCCGAAGTAAACAACCAATTCATTCAACCAACAAAATTGTTCGTAATTTATTTTTACTAAGGAACTAGACATACGAACTCATACACATGCATAATCAAATAAAGTAGAAACAATCAGGAAAATAAAGGCGACGCATCCAGACGGTCCTGATCCTCCATGTATCGATCAGGGTCAAAATCAGCATCACCAGAGTCATCGCTAGACGTGCTATTAGAATCAGAAGGGGTTCCTACAGATAAGGAATCACTCATAGTAAGTCGCCCTACGGAATCAGAAAGTGCTACAATTATTGGTTCAGGTGGTCTTTCCTCCCACATAATGATTTCACTTTCCTCCTCACTCATAAGATCTTCTCGCCTCACCGGCCAACCCCCTAGAATAACTATTTCGCTATCAGTATCGCTCATAATATCATCTCTATCAGTTATTCCCCCTTCTCCATCAGCATTATAACCATCTCCCAAGTTATCCTCATAAGGTTCTTCTACCACTCCTAAGGAATCTTCCTCCATAATTTCTCCCTGTTCCTCATCGAAATTTTCCTCAAAATTCTCCTCAGATTCTTCTTCTGGGTCCTCATCGGGGTCTTCCTCCGGGTCCTCATCGAAATCCAACTCATCGAAGTTTATTAGTAACACTGGGTTTGGGTCTAATATGGGATCAACCTCCTCAATAATATTTGCTCTTGCCCCACTAGACTCTGGAACGTCAAATCCATCCCGACCCACAGTCTCCACTGCTCTAACCCTTCTGTCAAGATCTAGGTGAAACTGTTCACTCCTCTCTTTCAATTCAGTCATCTTTTCGTCCATTATCCCCTCATATACTTGTTTACATCTCTTGTAAATCATTTCCATGAAAGAAAAGATAATAATCGAACTTCCTGACTCACAAAGAAAGAAACAAGACAATTAATTTCTGAGATAAGACAAAGATAGATAAATCAGAGTATCAGAAATTATCCATAACATCATGCTTAAAGACACCAAGCAAAACACATCATATCCCCTTAATGTCTACCCCTTTACTCTTATCATCATTTTTTTTTTGCATTAGTCTATCGATTTAGATAATAACACTAAATAAAACTCCCGCTCTGATACCAATTGTAACATCTCGGAAAAACTCGGATTTGTTTGAAAAGAGAAGACGCCCTTTTTCTTTTTTTAGAAAGGTAAAGAAAATCCGAGTTAAACCAGAATGTTAGAAGGCAATTATAAAACGGATTTGAAATCAAGGAAAGTCTGCGGATCGAGTTCTATTAGTGTCATTATAAACTACTAGATATAAGAAATTTTTTAGCAGCGGATAAGTATGTAAAATTAAATCTACTTATTACAACTTGAGAACGAAATCGCCTCATAACACCAAATATTCTTTAAACTTTATTCGAATTCATATCAAGACTTCTGTATCTTAACGATTTATTTCTCCAAGTTCAATCCTCACTCCCCAGACCTGCAACTTAACTTACTGCTAGTCATCGCCCAGAAAGGAAACAACATCATCGCAGGGTCGTTAAGACCAAAAGTACACGTCAGCAACGTCGCATACCAATTGATTAATTGTAACAAGAGAAAGATTTAATTTAATAGCTGTCAGTTTCAGAAAAATACGCTTCGATCACGCTAATAAAGAATAATCAATTTCATGTAAGGGTTAGTCAGCCATACTGCTGTACTAACCAGCCATACTGCAGGTACAACTCCAATCTCCATAAGTGAGACATTACATTAGGGGAAGCTAACCCCTAAGCAAGTCTCTACCATAGAAACTCGCCTTACTTCGATGCCTATGGTTAAGTATGCATACCCCCGCGGTGGCTCATAATGCCCCCATATACCGCGAGTAATTCATTTTCACCAATTGACGTCATACTACGTCTACTTTAAGGTTAGTGAGGTCATACTACCTCTGCTTATCCAAACAATGTATCAAAATTATTTATTCGGAAAGATAACATTATTCATACTATATATCCATGCTTTACTTTTGTTTACCATTATTATATGATACATCGTACTAAATGCAAACTTCGCTGCGTGTACATACCTTAAGCAAGATAACCAACTCTCAAGCGTCCTATTCAATTCCTGGTCACGAATCGACTTCCTACAAGGTTCAATCGTATTCAGGAAAGAAGAACACATACACACATTCCTCAAATCAACCATAACACACACATACAATTACAACCACACCTAGAATACCACACACATCATGAACATCCATCACATACTATAACATTGTAAACGCACAAAACAGGACAACATACATAATCTGTCCAGAAACGCAATTTAAAACTGTCAAACTGAAAATCCGACTTCATCGTTGCGTCTGGAAGGCATCAAAACCCCCGGGTATGTATAACATGGTACCAATTTCTATAATTTATAACATAGTGTACGTATTTTTAACCTAATTTCAACGCCAAAAATGTTCCCCACACACACACACACACACACACACACACACACACACACACACACACACACACACACACACACACACACACACACACACACATATATATATATATATATATATATATATTTATATATATATCTAACAACATTATAAATTCCTCTTATTAAAAAATAAAATAAATTTCTAACACCACATACATTTTTCTATGAGCATCCATTTTTAATATTCATACTTTACAATCACCCATCAAACAAATCCTTCACACACACATATACATATCTAAAACCCTAAAATAAAGATAGGTTAGGGAAAAAAGGTTTGGGCTTAAAATGGTTTTAATTTCCTTACAGAGTTGAAATCTCATGGTCTAACCCAATAACAAATAAAAATACACTCTTCTAAATAATAATAATAATAATAATAATATTACTAGTAAACTATTAAATTTATCGGGAAAAAAAATATCGGGTAAAATATCAGGGTGTTACAAAGGATCAATGATCATTAAAGAATAAACGATGAAGAATGAACAAGGATCAATGATCAATGAACAATAAATGATGAACTATGTACAAGGATTAATGATAAATGAACAATAAAGATCAGAATGAACGATAAACAAGGATCAATGATTAATAAAGAATGAACGATAAAGAATGAACAAGGATCAATGATCAATGAAGAATGAACAAGGATCAATGATGAATGAAGAATGAACGAAGAAGAATGAACAAGGATCAATGATCAATGAACAATAATCGATGAACAATGAACAAGGATTAATGATCAAAGAACAAGGAACGATGAAGAATGAACAAGGATTAATGATCAATAAAGAATGAACGATGAAGAATTAACAAGGATCAATGATCAATGAAGAATGAACAAGGATCAATGATCAATGAAGAAAGAACGATGAAGAATGAACATGAAGTCAATGATCTATGAGAAATGAACGATGAAGAATGAACAAGGATCAATGATCAATGAACAATGAACGATGAAGAATGAACAAGGATCAATGATCAATGAGCAATAAACGATGACCAATGAATAAGGATTAATGATGAATAAAGAATGAATGATGAAGAATGAACAAGGATCAATGATCAATGAAGAATGAACGATGAAGAATGAATAAGGATCAATGATCAACGAAGAATGAACAATGAAAAAAGCACAAGCATAAATGATCAATGAACAATGAACGATGAACAATGAACAAGGATTAGTGATCATTGAAGAATGAATGATGAAGAATGAATAAGGATCAATGATCAATAAAGAATGAGCGACGAAGAATGAACGAGGATCAATGATCCATGAACAATGAACGATGAAGAATGAACAACGATAAATGATAAATGAAGAATGAACGGTGAAGAATGAACAAGGATCAATGATCAATGAACAATAAACGATGAACAATGAACAAGGATCAATGATCAATGAACAATGATCGATGAAGAATGAACAAGGATCAATGATCATTGAACAATGAACGATGAAGAATGAACAAGGATTAAGGATTAATGAATAATAAACAATTAAGAATGATTAAGGATCAATGATCATTGAAGAATAAACGATGAACAATGAACATTGATCAATAAAGAATGAACGATGAATAATGAAAAAGGATCAATTATCAATGAACAATAAATGATGAACAATGACCAAGGATTAATGATAAATGAACAATGAAGAATTAACGATAAACAAGGATCAATGATCATTAAAGAATGAACGATGAAGAATGAACCAGGATCAATGATCAATGAATAATGAACGATGAACAATGAACAAGGATCAATGATCAATGAAGAATGAACGAAGTATAATGAACAAGGATCAATGATCAATGAAGAATGAACGATGAACAAAGAACAAGGATTAATGATCAATGAAGAATGAACAAGGATCAATGATCAATGAAGAATGAACGATGAACAATGAACAAGGATCAATGATAAATGAACAATATTCGATGAACAATGAACAAGGATTAATGATCAATGAACAAGGAACAATGAAGAATGAATATGGATTAATGATCAACAAAGAATTAACGACGAAGATTGAACAAAGATCAATGATCAATGAAGAATGAACAAGGATCAATGATCGATGAAGAATGAACGATAAAGATTAAACCAGAATCAAAGATTAATAAAAAATGAACGATGAAAAATGAACAAGGTTCAACGATCATTGAACAATGAACGATGAAAAATGAAAAAGGATTAATGATCAATGAACAATAAATGATGTAGAATGAAAAAGTATCAATGATCATTGAAGAATAAACGATGAAGAATGAACAAGGATGAATAAAGAATGAACAATGAACAATGAACAAGGATCAAAGATCAATGAACAATTAATGATGAACAATGAACAAGAATTAATGATAAATGAACAATGAAGAACAAATGATGAACAATGAAGAAGGAACATTGATCAATGAATAATGAACGATGAAGAATGAACCAGGATTAATGATCAATGAAGAATAAACGGATAAGAATGAACAATGATTAATGATCAATGAACAAGGAACGATGAAGAATAAACCAGGATTAATGATCAAAAAAGAATGAACGATGAAGAATGAACAGAGATCAATGATCAATGAGGAATGAACAATGAATAATTAAAAAGAATCAATGATCAATGAAAAATGAACGATGAAGAATGAACAAGAATTCATAATCAATGAACAATAAACGACGAAGAATGAACAATGAAGATTGAACATGGATCAATGATCAATAACGAATCAACGATGAAGAATGAACAAGGATCAATGATCAATGCACAATGAACATGGATCATTGATCAATAAAGAATGAACCACGAAGAATGAACAAGGATCAATGAGAATAGAACAATAAATGATGAAAAATGAACAAGGATTAGTGATCAATGAATAATGAAGAACGAACGATGAACAAGGATCAATGATTATTGAAGAATGAACGATGAAGAATAAACAAGGATCATTGATCAATGAACAATGAACGATGAATAATGAACAAGGATTAATCATCATTGAAGAATGAATGATGAAGCATGAACAAGGATCAATGATCAATGAAGAATGAACAAGGATCAATGATAAATGTAGAACGAACGATGAAGAATGAACAACGATCAATGATAAATATATAATGAACGAAGAAGAATGAACCAGGATAAATGAACAATGAACAATAAATGAGGAACAATGAACAAGGATTCATAATAAATGAACAATGAACAATGAAGAATGAACAAGGATCAATGATCATTGAACAATGAACGATGAAGAATGAAGAATGATTAATGATTAATTAACAATAAACGATAAAGAATGAACAAGGATCAATGATCATTGAAGAATAAACGATGAAGAATGAACAAGGATCACTAAAGAATGAAAGATGAAGAATGAACAAGGATCAAGGATCAATGAACAATAAATGATGAACAATGCACAAGTATTAATGATAAATGAATAATGAAGAATGAACAAGAAACAAGGATCAACGATCATTGAAAAATGAATGATGAAGAATGAACAAGGATCAATGATCATTGAACAATGAACGATGAACAATGAACAAGGATAAATGATTAATGAAGAATGAACGATGAAGAATGAACAAGGATCAAAGATCAATGAAGAATGAACAAGGATCAATGATGAAGAATGAACAAGAATAAAAGATCACTGAACAATGTACGATGAAGAGTGAACAAGGATTAATGATCAATGAACAATAAACGATGAAGAATGAAGAAGGATCAATGATCAATGAAGAATAAACGATGAAGAATGAACAAGGATCAATAAAGAATGAAAGATGAAGAATGAATAAGGATAAATGATCAATGAACAATAAATGATGAACAACGAACAAGGATTAATGACAAATAAACAATGAAGAATGAACAATAAAAAAGGATCAATGATAATTGAAGAATGAACGATGAAAAATGAAGACGTATCAATGATCAATGAAGAATGAACGATGAATAATGAACAAGATTCAATGATCAATGAAGAATGAACTATGAAAAATGAACAAGGATCAAGGATTAATAATCAATGAAGAATGAACAATGAAGAATGAACGATGAACAAGGATCAATGATCAGTGAAGAATGAACGATGAACAAGGATAAATGATCAATGAACAATAAATGATGAACAATGACAAAGGATCAATGATAAATAAACAATGAAGAATGAACGATAAATAAGGATCAATGATCATTGAAGAATGAACGATGAAGAATGAACAAGGATTAATGATCTCTGAACAATGAACGATGAACAATGAACAAGGGTCAATGATAAATGAAGAATGAAATATAAAGAATGAACAAGGATTAATGATCAATGAAGAATGAAAGATGAAGAATGAACAAGGATTAATGCTCAATGAAGATTGAACAAAGATCAATGATCAATGAACAATGAACGATGAAGAAAGAACAAGGATCAATGATTAATGAAGAAGGAATGATGAAAAATGAACAAGGATCAATGATCAATAAAGAATGAACGATGAAGAATAATGATAAGGATTAATGATCAATGAAGAATGAACGATGCAGAATGACCAAGTATTAATGATTACTGAACAATGAACGATGAAGAATGAACAAGGATCAGTGATCAATGAAGAATGAACGATGAAGAATGTACAAGGATCAATGATCATTGAAGAATGAACGATGAAAAATGAACAAGCATCAATGATCAATGAAGAATGAACGATGAAGAATGAACAATGTTCAATGATCAATAAAGAATGAACGATGAATAATGCACAAGGATCAATGATCAATGAACAATAAACGATTACCAATGAACAAGGATTAATGATCAATAAAGAATGAATGATGAAGAATGAATAAGTATCAATGATCAATGAAGAATGAACGATGAAGAATGAATAAGGATCAATGATCAACGAAGAATGAACGACGAAAAAAGAACAAGGATCAATGATCATTGAAGAATGAATAATGAAGAATAAACAAGCATAATTGATCAATGAACAGGGATCAGTGATCATTGAAGAATGAATGATGAAGAATGAACAAGGATCAATGATCAATAAAGAATGAACGAAGAAGAATGAACGAGGATCAATGATCAATGAAGAATAAACGATGAAGAATGAACAACGATCAATGATAAATGATCAAGGATCAACGAACAATAAACGATGAACAATGAACAAGGATTAATGATCAATGAACAAGAACGATGAAGAGTGTACAAGGATCAATGATCATTGAACAATGAACGATGAAGAATGAAAAAGGATTTATGATCAATGAACAATAAACGATGAGGAATGAACAAGGATCAATGATCATTGAAGAATAAACGATGACAAATGAACAAGGATCCATAAAGAATGAACGATGAAGAATGAACAAGGATCAATGATCAATGAATAATAAATAATGAACAATGCACAAGTGTTAATGATAAATGAATAATGAAGAATGAACAATAATCAAGGATCAATGATCATTGAAGAATGAACGATGAAGAATGAAAAAGCATGAATGATCAATGAACAATGAATGACGAACAATGAAAAAGGATCAATGATTAATGAAGAATGAACGATGAAGAAAGAACAAGGATCAATGATAAATGAAGAAAGAACAAAGATCAATGATCAATGAAGAATGAACAATGAACAATGAACAAGGATTAATGATCAATGAACAAGGAACTATGAAGAATGAACAAGGATTAATGATCAATAAAGAATGAACGATAATGAATGAACAAGATCAATGATCAATGAAGAATGAACAAGGATTATGGATCAATGAAGAAAGAACGATGAAGAATGAACAAGAATCAATGATTAATGAAAAATGAACGATGAAGAATGAACAAGGATCAATGATCAATGAAGAATGAACGCTGAAAAATGAACAAGGATCAACGATCATTGAAAAAAAAACGATGAAGAATGATTAAAAAATGAATGATCATTGAAGAATAAACGATGAAAATGAACAAGGATCAATGATCATTGAAGAATAAACGATAAAGAATGAACAAGGATCAATAAAGAATGAAAGATGAAGAATGAACAACGATCAATGATCAATGAACAATAAATGATGAACAATGATAAACAAGGATCAATGATCGTTGAAGAATGAACGATTAAGAAAGAACAAGGATCAATGGACAATGAACAATGAACGATGAACAATGAACATGGATCAAGGATCAATGATCAATGCACAATGAAGAATGAACAAGGATTAATAATCTACGCAGCATGAAGAATGAACTATGAACAAGGATTAATGATCATTGAAGAATTAAAGATGAAGAATGAACAAGGATCAATGATCAAAATGAACAATGAACTATGAACAATGAACAAGGATCAATGATCATTGAAGAATGAATGATGAAGAATGAACAAGGATCAATGATCAATGAATAATGAACGATGAACAATGAATAAGGATCAATTATCTTTGAAGTATGAATGATGAAAAATTAACAAGGAAGAAGGATCAATAAAGAATGAATGAAGAAGAATGAATGAGGATCAATGATCAAAGAAAAATGAACGATGAAGAATGAACAACGATCAATGATAAATGAGGAATGAACGATGAAGAATGAACAAGTTTCAATGATCAATGAACAATAAACGATGAACATTGAACAAGGATTAATGATCAATGAACGATGAACGATGAAGAATGAACAAGGATCAATGGTCATTGAACAATGAACGATGAAGAACGAACAAGGATTAAAGATCAATGGACAATAAAAGATGAAGAATGAACAAGGATTAATGATCATCAAAGAATAAACGATGAAGAATGAACAAAGATCAATGATCAATGAAAAATAAATTATGAACTATGAACAAGGATCAATGATAAATAAAGAATGAACGATGAAGAATGAACAAGGATCAATGATCAATAAAGAAAAAACAAGGATCAATGATCAATGAAGATTGAACGATGTAGAATGAACAAGGATTAATGATCAATAAAGAACGAACGATGAAGAATGAACAAGGATCAATGATCAATGAAAAATGAACAAGGATTAATGATCAATGAAGATTGAACGATGAAGAATGAACAAGGATTAATGATCAATAAAGAATGAACGATGAAAAATTAATAAGGATCAATGATTAATGAAGAATGAACAAGGCTTAATTATCAATGAAGAATGAAGAATGAACTATGAAGAATGAATGATGAAGAATGAGCAAGGATCAGTTATCAATGAAGAATGAACGATGAAGAATGTACAAGGATCAATGATCATTGAAGAATGAACGATGAAAAATGAACAAGCATCGATGATCAATGAATAATGAACGATGTAGGATGAACAAGGTTCAATGATTAATGAAGAATGAACGATGATGAATGAACAAGGCTCAATGATCAATGAACAATAAACGATGACGAATGAACAAGGATTAATGATGAATAAAGAATGAATGATGAAGAATGAACAAGGATCAATGATCAATGAAGAATGAACAATGAAGAATGAATAAGGATCAATGATCAACGAAGAATGAATGACGAAAAAACAACAAGGATCAATGATCATTGAAGAATAAATAACGAAGAATGAACAAGCATCAATGATCAACGAACAATGAACGATGAACAATGAACAAGGATCATTGATCATTGAAGAATGAATGATGAAGAATGAACAAGGATCAATGATCAATAAAGAATAAACGAAGAAGAATGAACGAAGATCAGTGATCAATGAAGAATGAACGATGAAGAATGAACAACGATCAACGATAAATGAAGAATTAACATTGAAGAATGAACATGGATCAAGGATCAATGAACAATAAACGATGAACAATGCACAAGTATTAATGATCAATGAACAAGAACGATGAAGAGTGAACTAGGATCAATGATCATTGGACAATGAACGATGAAGAATGAACAAGGATCAATGATCAATGAAAAATAATAGATAAACAATGAACAAGGATCAATGATTAATGAAGAATGAACGATGAAGAAAGAACAAGGATCACTGATCAATGAAGAAAGAACAAAGATCAATGATCAATGAAGAATGAACAATGAACAAGGATTAAAGAACAATGAACAAGGAACAATGAAGAATGAACAAGGATTAATGATCTATAAAGAATGAACGATATTGAATGAACAAGGATCAATGATAAATGAAGAATGAACAAGGATCAATGATCAATGTAGAAAGAACGATGAAGAATGAACAAGAATCAATGATTAATGAAAAATGAATGATGAAGAATGAACAAGGATCAATGATTAATGAAGAATGAACGATGAAGAGTGAACTAGGATTAATGATCAGTGAACAATAAACGATGAAGAATGATAAAAAATGAATGATCATTGAAGTATAAACGATGAAGAATGCACAAGGATCAATGATCATTGAAGAATAAACGATGAAGAATGAACAAGGATCCATAAAGAATGAACGATGAAGAATGAACAAGGATCAATGATCAATGAATAATAAATAATGAACAATGCACAAGTGTTAATGATAAATGAATAATGAAGAATGAACAATAATCAAGGATCAATGATCATTGAAGAATGAACGATGAAGAATGAAAAAGCATGAATGATCAATGAACAATGAATGACGAACAATGAAAAAGGATCAATGATTAATGAAGAATGAACGATGAAGAAAGAACAAGGATCACTGATCAATGAAGAAAGAACAAAGATCAATGATCAATGAAGAATGAACAATGAACAAGGATTAAAGAACAATGAACAAGGAACAATGAAGAATGAACAAGGATTAATGATCTATAAAGAATGAACGATATTGAATGAACAAGGATCAATGATAAATGAAGAATGAACAAGGATCAATGATCAATGTAGAAAGAACGATGAAGAATGAACAAGAATCAATGATTAATGAAAAATGAATGATGAAGAATGAACAAGGATCAATGATTAATGAAGAATGAACGATGAAGAGTGAACTAGGATTAATGATCAGTGAACAATAAACGATGAAGAATGATAAAAAATGAATGATCATTGAAGTATAAACGATGAAGAATGCACAAGGATCAATGATCATTGAAGAATAAACGATGAAGAATGAACAAGGATCAATAAAGAATGAACGATGAAGAATGAACAACGATCAATGATCAATGAATAATAAATAATGAACAATGCACAAGTGTTAATGATAAATGAATAATGAAGAATGAACAATAATCAAGGATCAATGATCATTGAAGAATGAACGATGAAGAATGAAAAAGCATGAATGATCAATGAACAATGAATGACGAACAATGAAAAAGGATCAATGATTAATGAAGAATGAACGATGAAGAAAGAACAAGGATCAATGATAAATGAAGAAAGAACAAAGATCAATGATCAATGAAGAATGAACAATGAACAATGAACAAGGATTAATGATCAATGAACAAGGAACTATGAAGAATGAACAAGGATTAATGATCAATAAAGAATGAACGATAATGAATGAACAAGATCAATGATCAATGAAGAATGAACAAGGATTATGGATCAATGAAGAAAGAACGATGAAGAATGAACAAGAATCAATGATTAATGAAAAATGAACGATGAAGAATGAACAAGGATCAATGATCAATGAAGAATGAACGCTGAAAAATGAACAAGGATCAACGATCATTGAAAAAAAAACGATGAAGAATGATTAAAAAATGAATGATCATTGAAGAATAAACGATGAAAATGAACAAGGATCAATGATCATTGAAGAATAAACGATAAAGAATGAACAAGGATCAATAAAGAATGAAAGATGAAGAATGAACAACGATCAATGATCAATGAACAATAAATGATGAACAATGATAAACAAGGATCAATGATCGTTGAAGAATGAACGATTAAGAAAGAACAAGGATCAATGGACAATGAACAATGAACGATGAACAATGAACATGGATCAAGGATCAATGATCAATGCACAATGAAGAATGAACAAGGATTAATAATCTACGCAGCATTAAGAATGAACTATGAACAAGGATTAATGATCATTGAAGAATTAAAGATGAAGAATGAACAAGGATCAATGATCAAAATGAACAATGAACTATGAACAATGAACAAGGATCAATGATCATTGAAGAATGAATGATGAAGAATGAACAAGGATCAATGATCAATGAATAATGAACGATGAACAATGAATAAGGATCAATTATCTTTGAAGTATGAATGATGAAAAATTAACAAGGAAGAAGGATCAATAAAGAATGAATGAAGAAGAATGAATGAGGATCAATGATCAAAGAAAAATGAACGATGAAGAATGAACAACGATCAATGATAAATGAGGAATGAACGATGAAGAATGAACAAGTTTCAATGATCAATGAACAATAAACGATGAACATTGAACAAGGATTAATGATCAATGAACGATGAACGATGAAGAATGAACAAGGATCAATGGTCATTGAACAATGAACGATGAAGAACGAACAAGGATTAAAGATCAATGGACAATAAAAGATGAAGAATGAACAAGGATTAATGATCATCAAAGAATAAACGATGAAGAATGAACAAAGATCAATGATCAATGAAAAATAAATTATGAACTATGAACAAGGATCAATGATAAATAAAGAATGAACGATGAAGAATGAACGATGAAGAATGAACAAGGATCAATGATCAATAAAGAAAAAACAAGGATCAATGATCAATGAAGATTGAACGATGTAGAATGAACAAGGATTAATGATCAATAAAGAACGAACGATGAAGAATGAACAAGGATCAATGATCAATGAAAAATGAACAAGGATTAATGATCAATGAAGATTGAACGATGAAGAATGAACAAGGATTAATGATCAATAAAGAATGAACGATGAAAAATTAACAAGGATCAATGATTAATGAAGAATGAACAAGGCTTAATTATCAATGAAGAATGAAGAATGAACTATGAAGAATGAATGATGAAGAATGAGCAAGGATCAGTTATCAATGAAGAATGAACGATGAAGAATGTACAAGGATCAATGATCATTGAAGAATGAACGATGAAAAATGAACAAGCATCGATGATCAATGAATAATGAACGATGTAGGATGAACAAGGTTCAATGATTAATGAAGAATGAACGATGATGAATGAACAAGGCTCAATGATCAATGAACAATAAACGATGACGAATGAACAAGGATTAATGATGAATAAAGAATGAATGATGAAGAATGAACAAGGATCAATGATCAATGAAGAATGAACAATGAAGAATGAATAAGGATCAATGATCAACGAAGAATGAATGACGAAAAAACAACAAGGATCAATGATCATTGAAGAATAAATAACGAAGAATGAACAAGCATCAATGATCAACGAACAATGAACGATGAACAATGAACAAGGATCATTGATCATTGAAAAATGAATGATGAAGAATGAACAAGGATCAATGATCAATAAAGAATAAACGAAGAAGAATGAACGAAGATCAGTGATCAATGAAGAATGAACGATGAAGAATGAACAACGATCAACGATAAATGAAGAATTAACATTGAAGAATGAACATGGATCAAGGATCAATGAACAATAAACGATGAACAATGCACAAGTATTAATGATCAATGAACAAGAACGATGAAGAGTGAACTAGGATCAATGATCATTGGACAATGAACGATGAAGAATGAACAAGGATCAATGATCAATGAACAATAATAGATGAACAATGAACAAGGATCAATGATTAATGAAGAATGAACGATGAAGAAAGAACAAGGATCACTGATCAATGAAGAAAGAACAAAGATCAATGATCAATGAAGAATGAACAATGAACAAGGATTAAAGAACAATGAACAAGGAACAATGAAGAATGAACAAGGATTAATGATCTATAAAGAATGAACGATATTGAATGAACAAGGATCAATGATAAATGAAGAATGAACAAGGATCAATGATCAATGTAGAAAGAACGATGAAGAATGAACAAGAATCAATGATTAATGAAAAATGAATGATGAAGAATGAACAAGGATCAATGATTAATGAAGAATGAACGATGAAGAGTGAACTAGGATTAATGATCAGTGAACAATAAACGATGAAGAATGATAAAAAATGAATGATCATTGAAGTATAAACGATGAAGAATGCACAAGGATCAATGATCATTGAAGAATAAACGATGAAGAATGAACAAGGATCAATAAAGAATGAACGATGAAGAATGAACAACGATCAATGAACAATAAATGATGAACACTGAACAAGGATTAATGATAAATGAACAATAAAGAATGAATGATAAACAAGGATCAATGATCGTAGCAGAATGAACGATTAAGAATAAACAAGGATCAATGGACAATGAGCAATGAACGATGAACAATGAACATGGATCAAGGTTCAATGATCAATGCACAATGAAGAATGAATAAGGATTAATGATCAATGCATAATGAAGCATGAACGATGAACAAGGATCAATGATCATTGAAGAATGAAAGATGAAGAATGAACAAAGATCAATGATCAATGAACATTGAACGATGAACAATGAATAAGGATGAATGATCATTGAAGTATGAATGATGAAAAATGAACAAGGAAGAAGGATCAATAAAGAATAAATGAAGAAGAATGAACGAGGATCAATGATAAAAGAAGAAAGAACGATAAAGAATAAACAACGATCAATGATAAATGAAGAAAGAACGATGTAGAATGAACAAGGATCAATGATCAATGAGCAATAAACGATGAATAATGAACAAGGATTATTGATCAATGAACGATGAACGATGAAGAATGAACAAGGATCAATGGTCATTGAACAATGAACGATGAAGAATGAGCAAGGATTAATGATCAATAAACGATGAAGAATGAACAAGGATCCATGATCATTAAAGAATAAACGATGAAAAATGAACCAGGATCAATGATCAATGAACAATAAATGATGAACTATGAACAAGGATTAATAATAAATGAACAATGAAGAATGAACAATAAACAAGGATCAATGATCAATAAAATATGAACGATGAACAATGAACAAGGATCAACGATCAATGAAGAATGAACAAGGATCAATGATCAATGATGAATTAACGAAGAAGAATGAACAAGGATCAATGATCAATGAACATTAATCGATGAACAATGAACAAGGATTAATGATCAAAGAACAAGGATTGACGAAGAATGAACAAGGATTAATGATCAATAAAGAATGAACGATGAAGAATTAACAAGGAACAATCATCAATGAAGAATGAACAAGGATCAATGATCAATGAAGAAAGAACGATGAAGAATGAACAAGAATCAATGATCTATGAAAAATGAACGATGAAGAATGAACAAGGATCAATTATCAATGAAGAATAAACGCTGAAAATGAACAACGATCAACGATCATTGAACAATGAACGATGAAGAGTGAACAAGGATTAATGATTTGTGAACAATAAACGATGAAGAATGATCATCAATGAATGATCATTGAAGAATAAACGATGAAGAATGAACAAGGATCAATGATCATTGAAGAATAAACGATGAAAAATGAACAAGGATCAATGAAGAATGAATGATGAAGAATGAACAAGGATCAATAATCAATGAACAATAAATGATGAACAATGAACAAGGATTGATGATAAATGAACAAAGAAGAATGAATGATAAACAAGGATCAATGATAGTTGAAGAATGAACGATTAAGAATGAACAAGGATCAATGGACAATGAACAATGAACGATGAACAATGAACATGGATCAAGGATCAATGATCAATGCACAATGAAGAATGAACAAGGATTAATGGTCACTGCACAATGAAGAATGATAGATGAACAAGGATTAATGATCATTGAAGAATCAAAGATGAAGAATGAACAAGGATCAATGATCAATGAACATTGAACGATGAACAATGAATAAGGATCAATGATCATTGAAGTATGAATGATGGAAAATGAACAAGGAAGAAGGATCAATAAAGAATGAACGAAGAAGAATGAACGAGGATCAATGATCAAAGAAGAATGAACGTTAAAGAATAAAAAACGATCAATGATAAATGAAGAATGAACGATGAAGAATGAACAAGGATCAATGATGAATGAGCAATAAACGAAGATCAATGAACAAGGATTAATGATCAATGAACGATGAACGATGAAGAATGAACATGGATCAATGGTAATTCAACAATGAACGATGAAGAATGAATAAGGATTAATGATGAATGAACAATAAACGATGAAGAATGAAGAAGGATTAATGATCATTAAAGAATAAAAGATGAAGAATGAACAAGGATCAATGATAAATGAACAATAAATAATGAACTATAAACAAGGATTAATGATAAATGAATAATTAAGAATGAACGAAAAACAAGGATCAATGATCAATAAAGAATGAACGATGAAGAATGAACAAGGATCAATGATCAATGAAGAATGAACAAGGATCAAAGATCAATGAAGAATGAACGAAGAAGAATGAACAAGGATCAATGATAATTGAACATTAATCGATGAACAATGAACAAGGATTAATGATCAAAGAACAAGGAACTATGAAGAATGAACAAGGATTAATGATCAATAAAGAATGAACGATGAAGAATTAACAAGGATCAATGATCCATGAAGAATGAACAAGGATCAATGATCAATGAAGAATGAACTATGAAGAATGAACAAGAATCAATGATCTATGAAAAATGAACGATGAAGAATTATCAAGGATCAATGATCAATGAAGAATGAACGATGTAAAATGAACAAGTATCAACGATAAATGAACAATGAATGACGAAGAGTGAACAAGGATTAATGATAAGTGAATAATAAACGATGAAGAATAGACAAGGATCAATGATCATTGAAGAATGAACGATGAAGAATGAACAAGGATCAATGATAAATGAAAAATGAACGAAGAAGAATGAACAAGGATCAATGATCAATGAAGAATGAACGATGAACAATGAACAAGGATTAATGATTAATGAAGAATGAACGATGAAGAATGAACAACGATCAATGATTAATGAAGATTGAACGATCAAGATAGAACAAGGATCAATGATCAATGAACAATAAACGATGAACAATGAACAAGTATTAATGATCAATGAACAAAGAACCATGAAGAAAGAACAAGGATAAATGATCATTGAAGAATGAACGAAGAAGAATGAACAAGAATTAATGATCAATGAACAATAAACGATGAAGAATGAACGATGAAGAATGAACAACGATCAATGATCAAAGAAGAATGAACGATGAAGAATGAACACGCATCAATGATTAATAACGAATGAACGATGTAGAATGAACAAGGATCAATGATCAATGCACAATGAACAATGAAGAATGAACATGGAACAATGATCAATAAAGAATGAAAGATGAAGAATGTACATGGAACAATGATAATTGAACAATAAATGATGAACAATGAACAAGGATTAGTGATCAATTTATAATGAAGAATGAACGATGAACAAGGATCAATGATTATTGAAGAATGAACAATGAAGAATGAACAAGGATCATTGATCAATGAACAATGAACGATGAATAATGAAGAAGAATCAATGATCATTGAAGAATGAATGATGAAGTATGAACAAGGATCAATGATCAATGAAGAATGAACGAAAAAGAATGAACAAAGATCAATGATAAATGAATAATGAACGATGAAGAATGAACCAGGATCAATGAACAATGAACAATGAATGATGAAGAATGAACATGGATCAATGATCAACAAAGAATGAACGATGAAAAATGAAAAAGGATCAACGATCAATGAACAATAAATGATAAGGAATGAAAAGTAATTAATGATCAATTAAAAACGAGGAATGAAGAATGAACAAGGATCAAGGATTATCGAAGAATGAACGATGAAAAAAGAACACGGATCAATAATCAATGAAGAATGAACGATGAACAATGAACAAGGATCAATGATCATTGAAGAATAAATGATGAAGAATGAACAAGGATCAATGATAAATGAACAATAAATAATGAACTATAAACAAGGATTAATGATAAATGAATAATTAAGAATGAACGAAAAACAAGGATCAATGATCAATAAAGAATGAACGATGAAGAATGAACAAGGATCAATGATCAATGAAGAATGAACAAGGATCAAAGATCAATGAAGAATGAACGAAGAAGAATGAACAAGGATCAATGATAATTGAACATTAATCGATGAACAATGAACAAGGATTAATGATCAAAGAACAAGGAACTATGAAGAATGAACAAGGATTAATGATCAATAAAGAATGAACGATGAAGAATTAACAAGGATCAATGATCCATGAAGAATGAACAAGGATCAATGATCAATGAAGAATGAACTATGAAGAATGAACAAGAATCAATGATCTATGAAAAATGAACGATGAAGAATTATCAAGGATCAATGATCAATGAAGAATGAACGATGCAAAATGAACAAGTATCAACGATCAATGAACAATGAATGATGAAGAGTGAACAAGGATTAATGATAAGTGAATAATAAACGATGAAGAATGGACAAGGATCAATGATCATTGAAGAATGAACGATGAAGAATGAACAAGGATCAATGATAAATGAAAAATGAACGAAGAAGAATGAACAAGGATCAATGATCAATGAAGAATGAACGATGAACAATGAACAAGGATTAATGATTAATGAAGAATGAACGATGAAGAATGAACAACGATCAATGATTAATGAAGATTGAACGATCAAGATAGAACAAGGATCAATGATCAATGAACAATAAACGATGAACAATGAACAAGTATTAATGATCAATGAACAAAGAACCATGAAGAAAGAACAAGGATAAATGATCATTGAAGAATGAACGAAGAAGAATGAACAAGAATTAATGATCAATGAACAATAAACGATGAAGAATGAACAACGATCAATGATCAAAGAAGAATGAACGATGAAGAATGAACACGGATCAATGATTAATAACGAATGAACGATGTAGAATGAACAAGGATCAATGATCAATGCACAATGAACAATGAAGAATGAACATGGAACAATGATCAATAAAGAATGAAAGATGAAGAATGTACATGGAACAATGATAATTGAACAATAAATGATGAACAATGAACAAGGATTAGTGATCAATTTATAATGAAGAATGAACGATGAACAAGGATCAATGATTATTGAAGAATGAACAATGAAGAATGAACAAGGATCATTGATCAATGAATAATGAACGATGAATAATGAAGAAGAATCAATGATCATTGAAGAATGAATGATGAAGTATGAACAAGGATCAATGATCAATGAAGAATGAACGAAAAAGAATGAACAAAGATCAATGATAAATGAATAATGAACGATGAAGAATGAACCAGGATCAATGAACAATGAACAATGAATGATGAAGAATGAACATGGATCAATGATCAACAAAGAATGAACGATGAAAATTGAAAAAGGATCAACGATCAATGAACAATAAATGATAAGGAATGAAAAGTAATTAATGATCAATTAAAAACGAGGAATGAAGAATGAACAAGGATCAAGGATTATCGAAGAATGAACGATGAAAAAAGAACACGGATCAATGATCAATGAAGAATGAACGATGAACAATGAACAAGGATCAATGATCATTGAAGAATAAATGATGAAGAATGAACAAGGATCAACGTTCAATAAAGAATGAACGAAGACAAATGAACGAGGATCAATGATCAATGAAGAATGAACGATAAAGAATGAATAACGATAAATGATAAATGAAGAATGAATGATGAAGAATGAAGAAGGATCAATGATCAATGAAAAATAAACGATGAACTATGAACATGGATTAATGATCAATGAACAATGAACGATGAAGAATGAACAAGGATCAATGATCATTGAACAATGAACGATGAAGAATGAGAAAGGATTAAGGATTATTGAATAATAAACGATGAAGAATAATTAAGGATCAATGATCATTGAAGAATAAACGATGAACAATGAACAAGGATCAATAAAGAATGAACAATCAAGAATGAAAAAGGATCAATGATTAATGAACAATAAATGATGAATAATGAACAAGGATGAATGATATATGAACAATGAAGAATAAATGATAAATAAGGATCAATCATCATTGAAGAATGAACGATGAAGAATGAACCAAGATCAATGATCAATGAACAATGAACGATGAAAAATGAACAAGGATCAATGATCAATGAAGAATGAACAATGAATAATGAACAAGGATTAATGATCAATGAAGAATGTACAACGATCAAAGATAAATGAAGAATAAACCATGAAGAATGAACAAGGATTAATGATAAATGAAGAATGAACAAGGATCAATGGTCAATGACGAATGAACGATGAAGAATGAACAAGGATAAATGATCAGTGAACAATAATCGATGAACAATGAACAAGGATTAATGAGCAATGAACAAGGAACGTTGAAGAATAAACCAGGATTAATGATCAATAAAGAATGAAAGATGAAGAATGAACAGGGATCAATGATCAATGAAGAATGAACAATGAATAATTAACAAGAATAAATGATCAATGAAAAATGAACGATGAAGAATGAACAAGAATCAATGACCAATGAAGAATGAACGATGAAAAATTAACAACGATCAACGATCATTGAACAAAGAACGATGAACAATGAACAAGGATCAATGATCAATGAAGAATTAACGATGAAGAATGAACAAGGATCAATGATAAATGAAGAATGAACGATGAAGAATGAAAAAGGATCAATGATCAACGAAGAATGAACGATGAACAATGAACAAGGATTAATGATCAATAAAGAATGAACGATGAAGAATGAACAACGATCAATGATAAATGAAGATTGAACGATCAAGAATGAACAAGGATCAATGATTAATGAACAATAAACGATGAACAATGAACAAGGATTAATGATCAATGAACAAAGAACCATGAAGAAAGAACAAGGATAAATGAGCATTGAAGAATGAACGATGAAAAATGAACAAGAATTAATGATCAATGAACAATAAACGATGAACAATGAATGATGAACAATGAACAAGGATGAATGATCAAAGAAGAATGAACGATGAAAAATGAACATGGATCAATGATGAAAAATGAATGAACGATGTAGAATGAACAAGGATCAATGATCAATGCAAAATGAACGACGAAGAATGAACTTGGATCAATGATCAATAAAGATTGAACGACGAAGAATGAACAAGGATCAATGACAATTGAACAATAAATGATGAACAATGAACAAGGATTAGTGATCAATGAATAATGAAGAATGAACGATGAACAAGGATCAAAGATTATTGAAGAATGAACGATGAAGAATGAACAAGGATCATTGATCAATGAACAATGAACGATGAATAATGAAGAAGGATCAATGATCAAAGAAGAATGAATGATGAAGTATGAACAAGGATCAATGATCAATGAAGAATGAACGAAGAAGAATGAACGAGGATCAATGATAAATGATGAACGAACGATGAGGGATGAATAACGATCAATGATAAATGAATAATGAACAATGAAGAATGAACCAGGATCAATGAACAATGAAGAATGAATGATGAAGAATGAACATGGATCAATGATCATTAAAGAATAAACGATGAAAAATGAAAAAGGATCAACGATCAATGTACAATGAAGAATGAACGATGAACAATGATCAATGAACAATGAACGATGAACAATGAACAAGGATCAATGATCATTGAAGAATAAATGATTAAGAATGAACAAGGATCAATGATCAATAAAGAATGAACGAAGACGAATGAATGAGGATCAATGATCAATGAAGAATGAACGATAAAGAATGAATAACGATAACTGATAAATTAAGAATGAATGATGAAGAATGAACAAGGATCAATGATCAATGAAAAATAAACGATGAACAATAAACATGGATTAATGATCAATGAACAATGAATGATGAAGAATGAACAAGGATCAATGATCATTGAACAATGAACGATGAAGAATGAACAAGGATTAAGGATCAATGAATAAATAACTATGAAGAATGATTAACAATCAATGATCATGGATGAACAAACGATGAACAATGAACAAGGATCAATAAAGAATGAACGATGAAGAATGAAAAAGATCAATGATCAATGAACAATAAATGATGAACAATGAACAAGGATTAATGATAAATGAACAATGAAGAATGAACGAAAAACAACGATCAATGATCATTGAAGAATGAACGATGAAAAATGAACCAAGATCAATGATCAATGAACAATGAACGATGAAAATTGAACAAGGATCAACGATCAATGAAGAATGAACGATGAATAATGAACAAGGATCAATGATCAATGAAGAATGAATGATGAACAAAGAACAAGGATTAATGATCAATGAAGAATGAACAAGGATCAATGATCAATGAAGAATAAACGAAGAACAATGAACAAGGATCAATGGTCAATAAACAATAATCGATGAACAATGAACAACGATTAATGATCAATGAACAAGGAAAAATGAAGAATGAACAAGGCTTAATGATCAACAATGAATTAACGATGAAGATTGAACAAGGATCAATGATCAATGAAGAATGAACAAGGATCAATGATCTATGAAGAATGAACGATAAAGATTGAATCAGAATTAATGATCAATAAAAAATGAAAAAGGATCAATGATCAATGTACAATAAATGATAAGGAATGAAAAGTAATTAATGATCAATTAAAAATGAAGAATGAACGACGAACAATGATCAATGAACAATGAACGATCAACAATGAACAAGGATCAATGATCATTCTAGAATAAATGATGAAGAATGAACAAGGATCAATGATCAAATAAGAATAAACGATGAAAAATGAACAAGGTTCAACGATCATTGAACAATGAACGATGAAGAATGAACAAGGATTAATGATCAATGAACAAGAAACGATGTAGAATGAAAGAGGATCAATGATCATTGAAGATTAAACGATGAAGAATGAACAAGGATCAAAGATCAATGAACAGTTAATGATGAACAATGAACAAGGATTAATGATAAATGAACAATGAAGAATGAACGATAAACAAAGATCAATGATCATTGAAGAATGAACGATGAAGAAAGAACAAGGATTAATAATACACGAACAATGAACGATGAATAATGAACAAGGATCATTGATCAATGAAAAATGAACGATGAAGAATGAACAAGGATCAACGATCAATGAAGAATAAACGATGAAGAATGAACAAGGATTAATGATCAATGAATAATGAACAAGGATCAATGATCAATGAAGAATGAACGATGAAGATTGAACAAGGATAAATGATCAATGAACAATAATTGATGAACAATGAACAAGGATTAATGATCAATGAACATGGAACAATGAATAATTAACAAGGATTAATGATCAATAAAGAATGAACGATGAAGAATGAACAGGGTTCAATGATCAATGAATAATGAACAATGATTAATTAACAAGAATCATTGATCAATGAAAAATGAACGATGAAAAATTAACACGGATCAACGATCATTGAACAAAGAACGATGAACAATGAACAAAGATCAATGATCAATGAAGAATGAACGATGAAGAATGAACAAGGATCAATGACAAATGAAGAATTAACGATGAAGAATGAACAAGGATCAATGATCAATGAAGAATGAACGATGAACAATGAACAAGGATTAATGATCAATAAAGAATGAATGATGAAGAATGAACAACGATCAATGATAAATGAAGATTGAACGATCAAGAATGAACAAGGATCAATGATCAATGAACAAAAAACGATGAACAATGAACAAGGATTAATGATCAATGAACAACGAACCATGAAGAAAGAACAAGGATAAATGATCATTGAAGAATGAACGATGAAGAATGAACAAAAATTAATGATCAATGAACAATAAACGATGAAGAATGAACGATGAAGACTGAACAAGGATCAATGATCAATGAAGAATGATCGATGAAGAATGAACATGGATCAATGATAAATAACGAATGAAAGATGAAGAATGAACAAGTATCAATGATAATTGAACAATAAATGATGAACAATGAACAAGGATTAGTGATCAATGAATAATGAATAATGAACGATGAACAAGGATCATTGATTATTGAAGAATGAACGATGAAGAATGAACACCGATCATTGATAAATGAACAATGAACGATGAAGAATAAACATGGATCAATGACCAATAAAGAATGAACGACGAAGAATGAACAAGGATCAATGATAATTGAACAATAAATGATGAACAATGAACAAGGATTAGTGATCAATGAATAATGAATAATGAACGATGAACAAGGATCATTGATTATTGAAGAATGAACGATGAAGAATGAACAACGATCATTGATAAATGAACAATGAACGACGAATAATGAAAAATGATCAATGATCATTGAAGAATGAATGACGAAGTATGAACAAGGATCAATGATCAATGAAGAAGGAACGAAGACGAATGAAAGAGGATCAATGATAAATGAAGAACGAACGATGAAGAATGAACTACGATCAATGATAAATGAATAATGAACGATGAAGAATGAACCAGGATCAATGAACAATGAACAATGAATGATGAAGAATGAACATGGATCAATGATCAATAAAGAATGAACGATGAAGAATGAAAAAGGATCAAGGATCAATGAACATTATATGATAAGCAATGAAAAATAATTAATAATCAATGAAAAATGAAGAATGAACGATGAACAAGGATCAATGATCATTGAAGAATGAACGATGAAGAAAGAACATGGATCATTGATCAATGAACAATGAACGATGAACAATGAACAAGGATCAATGATCATTGAAGAATAAATGATGATGAATGAACAAGGATCAATGATCAATAAAGAATGAACGAAGAAGAATAAACGAGGATCAATGATCCATGAAGAATGAACGATGAAGAATGAACAACGATAAATGATAAATGAAGAATGAACGATGAAGAATGAACAAGGATCAATGATCAATGAACAGTAAACGATGAAGAATGAACAAGGATCTATGATCATTGAACAATGATCAATGATCATTGAACAATGAACGATGAAGAATGAACAAGGATTAAGGATTAATGAATAATAAACGATGAAGAATGATTAAGGATCAATGATCAATGAAGAATATACGATGAACAACGAACAAGGATCAATAAAAAATGAACGATGAAGAATGAAAAAGGATCAATGATCAATATATAATAAATGATGAACAATGAACAAGGATTAATGATAAATGAGTAATGAAGAATGAACGATAAACAAGGATAAATGATCATTGAAGAATGAACGATGAAGAATGAACCAGGATCATTGATTAATGAACAATGAACGATGAACAATGAACATGGATCAATGATCAATGAAGAATAAATGAAGAATAATGAACAAGGATCAATGATCAATGAAGAATGAACGATGAACAAAGAACAAGTATTAATGATCAATGAAGAATGAACAAGGATCAATGATCAATAAAGAATGAACGATGAACAATGAACAAGGATCAATGTTCAATGAACAATAATCGATGAACACTGAACAAGGATTAATGATCAATGAACAAGGAACAATGAAGAATGAACATGGATTAATGATCAATAAAGAATTAACGATGAAGATTGAATGTAACCGCCTCGAATTATGAAGGCAAACACTAATTGGAATTTAGTTTTACTCAAGCGGAATCTTACTTTTGCCAACACAATTAAGGGGTTACTTAAAGATCAAACCAATATCCAAGCAATATAACGGAAGTCTTAACTGTCCAAAAAATAGGAAAATTACAACCAAATCGAAATAAGTCCAAAGTTCAAATTACATCCTTAAAATAGTCTAAATCTAAACTAATAGTCTCTCAAATACAATAAAGAGATCTAAACAAAAGGGGAGTCATACTCCAACTCGGGTTCAACTTCCGCTCGCATATCCATTCTCCGTCGACGTGCCATAGGGGTTTACTCTAAAAACAAAACCATCGGCAAAACATACAAAGCATAGTATCAGCAAAAAGGCTGAGTACAAACACACTGGTGTCCGTCAAACAAGTTATTAGAATCTTTTTTTTTATGAGTAAATTCATTTTGAAATATGCTTTTTCATTTGATAAATCATATTATGATTCAAATCCAGTTCAATGGCTCTATAGTAATTTCAAATTCTCATTTTTCATCATAAATCATAAGATCTCAATAGATCCAAATCAATTTCAAACTCATATCATAAGTTTACATGGGTACTCTATGAGTCATCCTGTGACTCGTATGGTAGTCGGTCTACCGTCCGCGACATGTCCGGCAAGTGTAAAACAATGGTATTGTGAACAATACGCGCTCAGCATTGGTGAGTCGTTTAATCATGCACACAACATTTGCTGTGGCATATGTACCCGCCATTTAGGCTAAAACCTTTTTTTGTACATAATATAAATCTTGTAATTTTAATAGCATTTGAAAGTCAAAAATATTAACTTTTTCTATATGATAAACATCTTTTATTTGCACAGAGCAAAACATATTTTATTTGCAACTTAGCAAAATCAAATCATAATATTTCCCACATGGGTAAAACATGCTTAGCATAATCACATCATTAAACATAACATTTGTATTACATTGGGGCATCACTAGCATGTATGGAAATGCGTCGTAACAAAAAGTGATTGAAGTTCAACACGATTTTTTTTTTTTAGGAAACCACTAAAATGTTTCGTTTCAATCCTTCTTAAAGTAAATATAACTTAAAAGGGTTTTGAAATTCATTCAAAACAACTAGAATACAATTCATAAGTCTATAAAATCATTACGACAGAAGATTTCATGAGACACTATTTTCTTAAATACGAGATAGTTTTGTCGGTAATAAAATTGATAATTGATTTACAAAGTACATATTAATTCTCCAACAAGGCCCAAGTTAATCAAGTCATTATAATACCTTATTTAAAATGAATTTAAGGTTTCCCATCAGATTATAATTGATTACGCGAATTTATAACGATCTTACAATTATTTTCGACAATTTGGGTATTTATCGTTATTTAAATGGTGTCTTAAATCCATAAAAATTTATAAACCATCTAATTTAAACTTAATTTATACTATGAGGCAGTAGGTTATTAATGTAATTATAAATTTTTTTATATAGGTCTATTTTTACCAAAATTTAATCAACAATATTACACTTTTTAATAAATAAACATTGTCTATTAATTTGATAAATTAGTAAATAATTAATAAATTATTTTATAAAATTATACCAAAGCTCCAGAAGTTATATAACATGTTTATTAGGCTATTTGAACTTATAAAACTCATGTATGATGTTTTATTATTTTGTATAGATATTTTATCGATAAATAGAATAAAATAGGTTTAAAATTATTTGAGTCCGAATAAAATATTATAAAAATTATATGATATTCCGGAAGCTATTTTAAGGGGTACAAAATTTTAAATAACCTTTAAAAATCATGTGGGCTATTTTTAATAATTAATATCGTTATTTTACCAATAAACCGAACAAAATTTATTTAAGTCCATATATGGTCACGAAAATCCATATAAATATTTGAACATGTATCTACTGTTTATATAAGTGTCTCATAAAATTTTTAAGTCCAAAAGACGTCATTTAGTATTTATTTTATATTTTACTGTTTTCAAACTTACCGATTATTAATAACCGAGTAAAAATTATTAAGGTCCTTAAATGTCAACGAAGCCTTCCCAAACTTTTACCAATTTTACCTACTGTCCATATGAGTATGTGATAAAAATTTCAAGTCCATATGTCTTTGTTTGGTAATTATTTTATATTTTACCATTTTACAATTTACCGTTAAACAATTTAACGATTATTCAAAAATAATAAAACAAAATTCCAAACTAAATATATTCTGGCCAAATCTTGTTGGAGACATTATAATATGTTTTTATTAATTATTTTTGATGATGAAGAGTTCATCTAATACCATGTTTTATAATAAGAGTATTTAACACCTTAAATTCCATTAAAATATCAATTTAACGAATAATCTCAACAAAAAGTATCCAATAAATTTTTCTTAACATATAGCTACTGAAAATTTCTTTCAAAATGAATTTCAAATATTTTAAAATTCATATAATCATTTCCATCACAATAACTTTCACAAAGTAGTGTTAAACATGCCTTTAAACATACAATAATTTATAAAATCAACATGCATGATACCCACAATAATAATACATGTAATAAATTATTCCATACTCAAATTTATCATTTTGACATCATTTTTTAAGATTTAAGAACTTCTCTTTGGGAATTTTATTTTTTTTTAAAAAAAAAGTTTATACACAAACTTTCCCAACTTGTTCTTAAATCCTTTAAAAATCACCCCATGTGACATACCTCGACTCCAAGCCTATATAATTATTCCATAAGCTCCTACGCGTTCTTAGAAGTGGTTCTAACTTCGGGTCCTTGCCCTTCAAGTCTCAACTCCAACTCTTCAACTAAACATGTTGCATTCATCCAAAAATCAATAATAATTTTGGATTTCTAACATGCACTTAATTTTTCCAAGTTAGAGTTGTTAGACTAATACTTGTGATGATTTTAATATATTTGGAGTATACTTATTATGTTGAGCAACATACTTAGTTAAGTCCCATAATTTTATTTGAATCATTTAAGTAACAAAATTTATATGTTTGTGGAAATACGTCTTCTTACTTTCTATTATGGCCTATTTTTATAGATTTATAAGTGATGATTTTCTTAGTTTAGAGATAAAATACTCATTTTATAATGATCTTAGTTTATAGAAAGATTCATGTAAAAAAATGTTTTACATGAACAAGTTTTAACAAAACTAGTGGAATAAGGAAATGAACATAACTTACTCTATACTTGGTAGATTTCTTCAAGTTTGGTGTCTATGGAAAGCTCTTAAGATGAAGATTATTTTTATGGGAGATTTGAGTTTATAAACATAAATTTTCAGAAGTTTTAGATGGGTTTTTGAAGGAGATTTGATGAGAAAAGAAGGTGTTCTAGTTATTGAAAGTTTAAAGGATTCTAGTGTTTGTTCATGGATGAACTTGGGAGCAATGTGTTGGGGTTTATGGCTGAATAATTATTCAGAAAATGGAGTGGTTTTGCTTCAAATATTTGCCTCTTGCATGCTTGTAATGATGCACAAGCTTTGGGTAGAACAAAAGGGGTTTTGGGTAGTGTGATTGGCTTGAGTGTGTAAGTGAACAAGGAGCTACTAAGGGGATTTGGGACAGCCATATTAGCTGCTGTTTGGGGCTGATTTAGAGTGCTTTTTGTACTCAATTTGGTCTATTATGGTATAAAAAAGGTTTATCTAAGATAGTTCAAAGTTTGGGTAAAAATTGTTGTACATGTAACAAGTTATGTAACTTGTACTTCATGTTTAAAAATCACTTGTATATTTGAGAAATATTTAATTTACTCCCATCATGGTTATATAATATGCTTGGGTAATAATTAAAATTTTTTTGAACTGTTATGGGTAGTTGCTCAACTTTAAGTTTTACCTCAAAAGTTTACGTTACTTGTTACGATTCATAATAGCGTTACGAATTAACAAGTTTCTAATCATTGTAGAGAATTTACAAATTACTACCATCACTAATTAAATTATAATTAGTAACGAACAAATATATAAGAAAAATTAGGCGCAAAAAAACGACTAATGAAATCTCCTAATAATACGACTGTTTCATTGAACAAAGATCAATGATCAATGAAGAATGAACAAGGATCAATGATCTATGAAGAATGAACGACAAAGATTGAAACAGAATCAATGATCAATAAAAAATCAACGATGAAGAATGAACAAGGATCAATGATCAATTAAGAATGAACGATGAAAAATGAACAAGGTTCAACGATCATTGAACAATGAACGATGAAAAATGAACAAGGATTAATGATCAATGAACAATAAACGATGTAGTATGAAAAAGGATCAATAATCATTGAAGAATAAACGTTGAAGAATGAATAAGGATGAATAAAGAATGAATGATGAACAATGAACAAGGATCAAAGATCAATGAACAATTAATGATGAACAATGAACAAGGATTAATGATAAATGAACATTGAAGAATGAACGATGAACAATGAAAAAGGATCATTGATCAATGAAGAATGAACGATGAAGAATGAACAAGGATCAATGATTAATGAAGAATAAACGATGAACAATGAACAAGGATTGAGGATCAATGAAGAATGAAAAAGGATCAATGATCAAGGAAGAATGAACGATGAAGAATGAACAAGGATAAATGATCAATGAACAACAATTGATGAACAATGCACAAGGATTAATGATCAATGAACAAGGAACGATGAAGAATAAACCAGGATTAATGATCAATAAAGAATGAACGATGAAGAATGAACAGAGATCTATGATCAATGAAGAATGAACAATGAATAATTAAAAACAATCAATGGTCAATGAATAATGAACGATAAAGAATAAACATGAATCAATGATCAATGGAGAATGAACCATAAAAAAACTAAGAAGGTTAAACGATCATTGAACAAAGAACGAGGAACAATGAACAAGGATCAATGATCAATGAAGAACGAACGATAGAGAATGAACAAGGATCAATGATAAATGAAGAATGAACGATGGAGAATGAACAAGGATCAATGATCAATGAACAATGAACGATGAAAAATGAACAAGGATTAATGATCAATAAAGAATGAACGATGAAGAATGAACAACGATCAATGATAAATAAACAATGAACAATGAAGAATGAAGAAGGATCAATGATCGTTGAACAATGAACGATGAAGAATGAACAAGGATTAATGATTAATTAACAATAAACGATAATGAATGTTTAAGGATCAATAAATATTGAAGAATAAACGATGAAGAATGAACAAGGATCACAAAAGAATCAACGAAGAAGAATGAACAAGGATCAATGATCAATGAACAATAAATGATAAACAATGCACAAGTATTAATGATAAATGAACAATGAAGAATGAACGAGAAACAAGGATCAACGATCATTGAAAAATGAACGATGAAGAATAAACAAGGATCAATGATCAATGAAGAATGAACGATGAAATATGAACAAGGATCAATGATCAATGAAGAATGAACAAGGATCAACGATTATTGAAGAATGAACGATGAAGAATCAACAAGAATCAATCATCTTTGAAAAATGAACGATGAAGAATGAACAAGGATCAATGATCAATGCACAATAAACGATGAACAATGAACAAAGATTAATGATTAATGAACGATGAACGATGATGAATGAGCAAGGATGAATGGTTATTGAACAATGAACGATGAAGAATGAACAAGGATCAATGATCATTGAAGAATAAACGATGAAGAATAAACGATGAAGAATGAACAAGGATCAATAAAGAATGAAAGATGAAGAATGAACAAGGATTAATGATAAATAAACAATGAAGAATGAACGATAAACAAGGATCAATGATCATTGAAGAATGAATGATGAAGAATGAACACGAATCAATGATCAATGAAGAATGAACGAAGAACAAGGATAAATGATCAATGAACAATGAACAATGAAGAATGAACGATGAACAACGATCAATGATCAGTGAAGAATGAACAATGAACAAGGATAAATGATCAATGAACAATAAATGATGAACAATGACCAAGGATTAATGATAAATAAACAATGAAGAAAGAACGATAAACAAGGATAAATGATCATTGAAGAATGAACGATGAAGAATGAACAAGTATCAATCATCACTGAACAATGAACGATGAACAATGATTGAGTTTCAATGATCAACGAAGAATAAACTATGAAGAATGAACAAAGATTAATGATCAATGAAGAATGAAGAATGAACAAGGATCAATGATGAATGGAGAATGAACAATGAAGAATAAACAAGGATCAATGATCAATGAACAATAAGTGATGAACAATGAACAAGGATTAATGATAAATGAACAATGAAGAATGAACGATAAACAAGGATCATTGATCATTTAAGAATAAACGATTAACAATGAACAAGGATCAAGGATTAATGAACAATAAATGATGAACAATGAACAAGGATTAATTATCAATGAACAAGGAAATATGAACGATGAACAAGGATCAATGATCATTGAAGAATGAAAGATGAAGAACGAACAAGGATTAATGATAATTGAATAATGAACGATAAACAATGAAAAAGGGTCAATGATAAATGAAGAATGAAATATAAAGAATGATCAAGGATTTATAAGGATTTATTTGAATCATTTAAGTAACAAAATTTATATGTTTGTGGAAATACATCTTCTTACTTTCTATTATGGCCTATTTTTATAGATTTATAAGTGATGATTTTCTTAGTTTAGAGATAAAATACTCATTTTATAATGATCTTATTTTATAGAAAGATTCATGTAAAAAAATGTTTTACATGAACAAGTTTTAACAAAACTAGTGGAATAAGGAAATGAACATAACTTACTCTATACTTGGTAGATTTCTTCAAGTTTGGTGTCTATGGAAAGCTCTTAAGATGAAGATTATTTTTATGGGAGATTTGAGTTTATAAACATAAATTTTCAGAAGTTTTAGATGGGTTTTTGAAGGAGATTTGATGAGAAAAGAAGGTGTTCTAGTTATTGAAAGTTTAAAGGATTCTAGTGTTTGTTCATGGATGAACTTGGGAGCAATGTGTTGGGGTTTATGGCTGAATAATTATTCAGAAAATGGAGTGGTTTTGCTTCAAATATTTGCCTCTTGCATGCTTGTAATGATGCACAAGCTTTGGGTAGAACAAAAGGGGTTTTGGGTAGTGTGATTGGCTTGAGTGTGTAAGTGAACAAGGAGCTACTAAGGGGATTTGGGACAGCCATATTAGCTGCTGTTTGGGGCTGATTTAGAGTGCTTTTTGTACTCAATTTGGTCTATTATGGTATAAAAAAGGTTTATCTAAGATAGTTCAAAGTTTGGGTAAAAATTGTTGTACATGTAACAAGTTATGTAACTTGTACTTCATGTTTAAAAATCACTTGTATATTTGAGAAATATTTAATTTACTCCCATCATGGTTATATAATATGCTTGGGTAATAATTAAAATTTTTTTGAACTGTTATGGGTAGTTGCTCAACTTTAAGTTTTACCTCAAAAGTTTACGTTACTTGTTACGATTCATAATAGCGTTACGAATTAACAAGTTTCTAATCATTGTAGAGAATTTAAAAATTACTACCATCACTAATTAAATTATAATTAGTAACGAACAAATATATAAGAAAAATTAGGCGCAAAAAAACGACTAATGAAATCTCCTAATAATACGACTGTTTCATTGAACAAAGATCAATGATCAATGAAGAATGAACAAGGATCAATGATCTATGAAGAATGAACGACAAAGATTGAAACAGAATCAATGATCAATAAAAAATCAACGATGAAGAATGAACAAGGATCAATGATCAATTAAGAATGAACGATGAAAAATGAACAAGGTTCAACGATCATTGAACAATGAACGATGAAAAATGAACAAGGATTAATGATCAATGAACAATAAACGATGTAGTATGAAAAAGGATCAATAATCATTGAAGAATAAACGTTGAAGAATGAACAAGGATGAATAAAGAATGAATGATGAACAATGAACAAGGATCAAAGATCAATGAACAATTAATGATGAACAATGAACAAGGATTAATGATAAATGAACATTGAAGAATGAACGATGAACAATGAAAAAGGATCATTGATCAATGAAGAATGAACGATGAAGAATGAACAAGGATCAATCATTAATGAAGAATAAACGATGAACAATGAACAAGGATTGATGATCAATGAAGAATGAAAAAGGATCAATGATCAAGGAAGAATGAACGATGAAGAATGAACAAGGATAAATGATCAATGAACAACAATTGATGAACAATGCACAAGGATTAATGATCAATGAACAAGGAACGATGAAGAATAAACCAGGATTAATGATCAATAAAGAATGAACGATGAAGAATGAACAGAGATCTATGATCAATGAAGAATGAACAATGAATAATTAAAAACAATCAATGATCAATGAATAATGAACGATAAAGAATAAACATGAATCAATGATCAATGGAGAATGAACCATAAAAAAACTAAGAAGGTTAAACGATCATTGAACAAAGAACGAGGAACAATGAACAAGGATCAATGATCAATGAAGAACGAACGATAGAGAATGAACAAGGATCAATGATAAATGAAGAATGAACGATGGAGAATGAACAAGGATCAATGATCAATGAAGAATGAACGATGAAAAATGAACAAGGATTAATGATCAATAAAGAATGAACGATGAAGAATGAACAACGATCAATGATAAATAAACAATGAACAATGAAGAATGAAGAAGGATCAATGATCGTTGAACAATGAACGATGAAGAATGAACAAGGATTAATGATTAATTAACAATAAACGATAATGAATGAAGAAGGATCAATAAATATTGAAGAATAAACGATGAAGAATGAACAAGGATCACACAAGAATCAACGAAGAAGAATGAACAAGGATCAATGATCAATGAACAATAAATGATAAACAATGCACAAGTATTAATGATAAATGAACAATGAAGAATGAACGAGAAACAAGGATCAACGATCATTGAAAAATGAACGATGAAGAATAAACAAGGATCAATGATCAATGAAGAATGAACGATGAAATATGAACAAGGATCAATGATCAATGAAGAATGAACAAGGATCAACGATTATTGAAGAATGAACGATGAAGAATCAACAAGAATCAATCATCTTTGAAAAATGAACGATGAAGAATGAACAAGGATCAATGATCAATGCACAATAAACGATGAACAATGAACAAAGATTAATGATTAATGAACGATGAACGATGATGAATGAGCAAGGATGAATGGTTATTGAACAATGAACGATGAAGAATGAACAAGGATCAATGATCATTGAAGAATAAACGATGAAGAATGAACAAGGATCAATAAAGAATGAAAGATGAAGAATGAACAAGGATTAATGATAAATAAACAATGAAGAATGAACGATAAACAAGGATCAATGATCATTGAAGAATGAATGATGAAGAATGAACACGAATCAATGATCAATGAAGAATGAACGATGAAGAATGAACAAGGATCAATAAAGAATTAAAGATGAAGAATGATCAAGGATTAATGATAAATAAACAATGAAGAATGAACGATAAACAAGGATCAATGATCATTGAAAAATGAATGATGAAAAATGAACACGGATCAATGATCAATGAAGAATGAACGATGAACAAGGATAAATGATCATTGAAGAATGAACAATGAAGAATGAACGATGAACAACGATCAATGATCAGTGAAGAATGAACAATGAACAAGGATAAATGATCAATGAACAATAAATGATGAACAATGACCAAGGATTAATGATAAATAAACAATAAAGAAAGAACGATAAACAAGGATAAATGATCATTGAAGAATGAACGATGAAGAATGAACAAGTATCAATCATCACTGAACAATGAACGATGAACAATGATTAAGTTTCAATGATCAACGAAGAATAAACTATGAAGAATAAACAAAGATTAATGATCAATGAAGAATGAAGAATGAACAAGGATCAATGATGAATGGAGAATGAACAATGAAGAATAAACAAGGATCAATGATCAATGAACAATAAGTGATGAACAATGAACAAGGATTAATGATAAATGAACAATGAAGAATGAACGATAAACAAGGATCATTGATCAATTAAGAATAAACGATTAACAATGAACAAGGATCAAGGATTAATGAACAATAAATGATGAACAATGAACAAGGATTAATTATCAATGAACAAGGAAATATGAACGATGAACAAGGATCAATGATCATTGAACAATGAAAGATGAAGAACGAACAAGGATTAATGATAATTGAATAATGAACGATAAACAATGAAAAAGGGTCAATGATAAATGAAGAATGAAATATAAAGAATGATCAAGGATTAATGATCAATGAAGAATTAACGATGAAGAATGAACAAGGATTAATGCTCAATGAAGAATGAACAAGGATCAATGATCAATGAAGAATGAACGATAAAGAAAGAAGAAGGATCAATGATCAATGAAGAATGAATGATGAAGAATGAACAAGGATCAATGATCAATGAAGAATGAACGATGAAGAATTAACAAGGATCAGTGATCAATGAAGAATGGACGATGAAGAATGTACAAGGATAATTGATCATTGAAGAATGAACGATGAAAAATGAACAAGCATCAATGATCAATGAAGAATGAACGATGAAGAATGAAGAATGAATAATTAAAAAGAATCAATGATCAATGGAGAATGAACAATAAAAAACTAAGAAGGATAAACGATCATTAAACAAAGAACGAGGAACAATGAACAAAGATCAATGATCAATGAAGAATGAACGATGAAGAATGAACAAGGATCAAATATAAATGAACAATGAACAATGAAGAATGAACAAGGATCAATGATCAATGAAAAATGAACGATGAAAAATAAACAAGGATTAATGATCAATAAAGAATGAACGATGAAGAATGAACAACGATCAATGATAAATGAAGATTGAACGATCAAGACTGAACAAGGATCGATGATCAATGAACAATAAACGATTAACAATGAACAAGGATTAATTATCAATGAACAATGAACCATGAAGAAAGAACAAGGATAAATGATCATTTAAGAATGAACTATGAAGAATGAACTAGAATTCATGATCAATGAACAATAAACGATGAAGAATGAACTTTGAAGAATGAACATGGATCAATTATCAATAACGAATCAACGATGAAGAATGAACAATGATCAATGATCAATGCACAATGAATGATGAAGTATGAACATGGATCAATGATCAATAAAGAATGAACCACGAAGAATGAACAAGGATCAATGATAATAGAACAATAAATGATGAACAATGAATAAGGATTAGTGATCAACTAATAATGAAGAACGAACGATGAACAAGGATCAATGATTATTGATGAATGAACGATGAAGAATAAACAAGGATCATTAATCAATGAACAATGAACGATGAATAATGAACAAGGATCAATAATCATTGAAGAATGAATGATGAAGCATGAACAAGGATCAATGATCAATGAAGATTGAACGAAGAAGAATGAACGAGGATCAATGATAAATGAAGAACGAACGATGAAGAATGAACAACGATCAATCATAAATTAATAATGAACGATGAAGAATGAACCACGATCAATGAACAATGAACAATAAACGATGAACAATGAAAAAGGATTAATGATAAATGAACAATGAACAATGAAGTATGAACAAGGATCAATGATCATTGAACAATGAACGATGAATAATGAACAAGGATTAATGATTAATTAACAATAAACGATAAAGAATGAAAAAGGATCAATAATCATTGCAGAATAAACGATGAAGAATGAACAAGGATCAATAAAGAATCAACGAAGAAGAATGAACAAGGATCAATGATCAATGAACAATAAATCATGAACAATGCACAAGTATTAATGATAAATGAACAATGAAGAATGAACGAGAAACAAGGATTAACGATCATTGAAAAATGAACGATGAAGAATGAATCAGGATCAATGATCATTGAACAATGAATGATGAACAATGAACAAGGATCAATGATCAATGAAGAATGAACGATGAAGAATGAACAAGGATCAATAAAGAATTAAAGATGAAGAATGATCAAGGATTAATGATAAATAAACAATGAAGAATGAACGATAAACAAGGATCAATGATCATTGAAAAATGAATGATGAAAAATGAACACGGATCAATGATCAATGAAGAATGAACGATGAACAAGGATAAATGATCATTGAAGAATGAACAATGAAGAATGAACGATGAACAACGATCAATGATCAGTGAAGAATGAACGATGAACAAGGATAAATGATCAAAGAACAATAAATGATGAACAATGACCAACGATTAATGATAAATAAACAATGAAGAAAGAACGATAAACAAGGATAAATGATCATTGAAGAATGAACAATGAAGAATGAACAAGGATCAATGATCACTGAACAATGAACGATGAACAACGATTAAGTTTCAACGATCAATGAAGAATAAACGATGAAGAATGAACAAGGATTAATGATCAATGAAGAATGAAGAATGAACAAGGATCAATGATGAATAAAGAATGAACGATGAAGAATAAACAAGAACCAATGATCAATGAACAATAAATGATGAACAATGAACAAGGATTAATGATAAATGAACAATGAAGAATGAACGATAAACAAGGATCTTTGATCATTGAAGAATAAACGATTAACAATGAACAAGGATCAAGGATTAATGAAAAATAAATGATGAACAATGAACAAGGATTAATGATCAATGAACAAGGAAATACGAACAATGAACAAGGATCAATGATCATTGTAGAATGAACGATGAAGAATGAACAAGGATCAATGATCATTGAATAATGAACGATGAACAATGAACAAGGGTCAATGATAAATGAAGAATGAAATATAAAGAATGAACAAGGATTAATGATCAATGAAGAATGAATGATGAAGAATGAACAAGGATTAATGTTCAATGAAGATTGAACAAGGATCAATGATCAATGAAGAATGAACGATGAAGAAAGAATAAGGATCAATGATCAATTAATAATGAATGATGAAGAATGAACAAGGATCAATGATCAATGAAGAATGAACGATGAAGAATGACCAAGTATTAATGATTACTGAACAATGAACTATGAAGAATTAACAAGGATCAGTGATCAATGAAGAATGGATGATGAAGAATGTACAAGGATCAATGATCATTAAAGAATGAACGATGAAAAATGAACAAGCATCAATGATCAATGAAGAATGAATAAGGATCAATGATCGACGAAGAATGAACGATGAAATAAGAATAAGGATCAATGATCATTGAAGAATGAATAATGAAGAATGAACAAGCATCAATGATCAATGAACAATGAACGATGAACAATGAAAAAGGATCAGTGATCATTGAAGAATGATCGATTAAGAATGAACAAGGATCAATGATCAATAAATAATGAACGAAGAAAAATGAACGAGGATCAATGATCAATGAAGAATGAACTATGAAGAATGAACAACGATCAATGATAAATGAAGAATTAACATTGAAGAATGAACATGGATCAAGGATCAATGAACAAGAAACGATGAACAATGAACAAGGATTAATGATCAATGAACAAGAACGATGAAGAGTGAACAAGGATCAATGATCATTGAACAATGAACGATGAAGAATGATCAAGGATTTATGATCAATGAACAATAAACGATTGTAGACTCAATTAGGAACGGGAACAGCAACAAGAGGGGGGGGGGGGGGGGGTGAATTGTTGTGGTTACTAGTTTGAGCGTTTTTGCCCTGTTTTTGCGGAATAGAATAAAATAAACAAAACTTAAACTTGGAGCAAAATAAATGAAAGAGACAACGAGATTTTTACGTGGAAACCTTCTGGGCCTAAACAGAAGGAAAAACCACGACCCCTTGGGATTTCTAAAAACTCCACTATGTTTACGGCAATTAGTTACAATTACAATAAACACCTTACTTCACTAGAAGCGAAACAACTAGGCCAACTCTTCTCTCTCAAATAGCTTCACTCAAAGCAACAAACTTAGCTTCACTAAAAGCTAAACTCCTCAATAGCTTCACTCAAAGCTATCTAATTTCCCCCTTAGACTCACTCGAGTCTAATTACAAATTCTCTCAAAAACCCTTACAAAAAGAATAATAATTCTCTAAAATAAAATCAATGAGTTGCACAAGAAAATATTATAAAATTAATTGGCAATCTTAAGAACAAAATATTTCTTGTAAAATCCAAAAATCGTATGAAAACAATTAAGCACAAAAACGTTGGATTTTCTTCTATATAAAAACCGGAATTAACATAACAATTTATAGAAAATAAGATTCCTAAGAAAATGGAATATTCCAATCCATTATCCCATTATCAAAAGATCATGGGAGTAATGTGGATAAAGCAGCCATACGGTTATTTGATTAAGTCAAACCAGACAGAAAAAACGGCTGTCTTCTGTTCCCTTCAAGCAGCAGTTTCTTCAATAGCTTTTCCTGTTCCAGTACTAATTGCTAGAACGTGTTTGCTATAAATAGAAACAGTTATGCTTATTACGAATGGTTACTTGCTAACTTGTAGATATAAGGACGGTTAAGAATGATAGCTAAGACCCATTCAACAACCACTAATTCTATTTTTAGTAAATCCAATATTTACTAAAAATAGATCCTAAAATAAAGGATCTAGGAAAATAAGGACGTTAATTCATTTTATTTAAGAAAAACGATTTGCCAATTAATTTAATAAATCACTACTGCAACAAATTAATTTTATTAAATACATTAACTAAAAATACTAATAATAACCAGAATTTTCAGTCAACGTAGTCAACCTTCAGCTTAGGAACAGTGCGCTGTCTCCAGACTTCAGTTTAGCTAGAACGTCCAACTTGGGAACAGTAGATCTGCTGTCTCCATTTTACATCCCAAGCGATATGCTTATCCTAACCTCTTTTGAAACCTTTTGACATGTACGTTTCCATAAGCTAAGTCATAGGTACTATCAACGATCATTATCACGACCGGATATCGACCTGCACACAATCTCTAAAAACATATTTGCTTAAATAAAGTGTAGTCATCATCAAAACTCAAGAGGTCCAACAACGATGAAGAAATTAATCGCTTATATAAAGCCAAAATATTTTCAAAATTTGACATGAAATCTCGTTTCTGGCAAATACAAATTGCTGAAGAAGATAGGTATAAAACTGCATTCACGGTACCATTTGGACATTATGAGTGGAATGTAATGCCTTTTGGACTTAAAAATGCTCCTTCTGAATTTCAACATATAATGAATGATATTTTCAATCAATTTTCTTCATTCATAATTGTTTATATAGATGATGTTTTAATTTTTTCTCATGATATTGATCAACATTTCAATTTTCTGCCACTAAAATGAAATTATTTCAAACAAAAATTAGATTTTTGGGACATGACCTTTATAAAGGAACAATCAAGCCAATTACAAGGTCTTTAGAATTTGCAGAAAAGTTCCCTGACGAAATTAATGAAAAAACCCAATTACAAAGATTTTTGGGATGTCTGAATTACATATCAGATTTTTTCCCAAAGCTCAGACAAATTTGCATGCCGCTCTTTCAAAGACTTCAAAAAAATCCGCCTCCATGGTCAGAAATTCATACTAAGACTATTATTGAATTAAAACAAAAAATCAAATCACTTCCATGTCTAGGCATTCCAGATCCATCTACATTCATGATAGTAGAAAAAGATGAATCAAAAATAGGATATGGTGGCATATTAAAACAAAGAATAGATACAAAAGAACAATTAGTTAGATTTCATTCAGGTCTCTGGCTCGGACCTCAAAAAAATTATTCTACCATTAAAAAGGAAATTTTATCTATAGTACTATGCGTTTCAAAATTTCAAGATGATCTTTACAACAAAAAATTTTTGATAAGGATCGACTGCAAATCTGCAAAAGAGGTTCTAGAAAAGGATGTCAAAAATATTGTTTCTAAACAAATTTTGCAAGATGGCAAGCAATTTTATCAGTATTTGATTTTCAAATAGAACATATTAGAGGCGAAAGTAACTCTCTCCCTGATTTCTTAACCAGAGAATTTCTACAGGGACATCATAATGCCAAGGAAGAAGAATCAGCTAGAAAAACTCAAAGGGTTCCAGAGTTCAGATGATTACGAAATGGAACCAGATCCAAAACCAAACAAAACAAAACAAAATAAATTTTCATCCTCCAAAAATCTTCAAACTACTCTATCCATTTCAAACAAATTTGCTCAACTAAATGATTTTCCCCCACTTCCGTATTCACAAATTGTTCAAGAGCCTACTTCACAAAATATTATTCCAAATTCAAAACAAAAAGAACCAACTAAAAAAATACCAACACAAAGCTTCACCAAATCTGCATACATTACAAAAACCGAAATAGAAAATGTATATCTTACTAATTTTACAATTCCTCAAAGCCCACAAATTATTAATTCAATCAATCAGAAAACTTTTCCAAAAGGTTGCGAATGGATACCAGAAATTCGTTTTAAAACTCAAAGGTTTTATGAATTTATTTTAGTAGATTCAAACTCTGTTGAAATCCAACATATTAAGGATTCTTCAGAAAAAATAATTTATTCAAAATGTATTTTTAAGAAAATTATTTCTTCTGCTGAATGGGGAGACCCTTATGCAGAACGAATTTTTTCAAAAAGATTTTTCCCATAAAATTACTCATACTATGATTACAAAATGGCCGCCTGGTATAGAGCATTTTTATTCAGACCATTTGATCATTCATGGTTTTTTATATTTGACAAATATTGTCCAAAGAAATATCCCATGTGGTTTTATCATTGGTGGTATTTATTTGAACCAAGTCCTCAAATTTATCCAAAAGAATGCAATAAGGGTTTCACAACTTTTGTTGCCAATTCAAATTATAAAGCTTATGAAACTCCAGTCATGTTTCATGCAGAATTTAAAATTCCATGGATTCTATGTTGGAGTTACTGTCTCAAACAACACCTTCCACGTCCATATCCATATTCATTAATAAGAGAATTCAAAATTAAATGGTGGGACAAATTTACCTTAGAAATTTGTTCAACAAAAAACGTTATCTCCTTTTTTCAAACCGGTATAAAAATGCAATACCAATCTCCATCAACCACCATCAAACCTTCACCCTCAAAAGCAACATCAAATTCAAACTCTCCTCAACACAATATAAACCCCAAAGTAGAAAGTCCAAATTCAGAATCATTATCTAATGTCCAGAAAGCCATTCTCAAAAAGATTCTTGAAGATCCACAATATGCGAAGAAAATATTATCAGAAGAATCCTCTGATGAGATTTTATCGGAGTTCTCAAATGAGTCTTATGATCCAACATTTAGTGGCCCATTTTCTCAAGATCCATATGACTTTTAATATTGAGTTCATAAAAGTTCAATTCAAATGTTCAACAACTCAAATTAATTCATCTGGAAGCATAAACGTAAGCAATGACGAAATCAAAAGCATCTCTAACAGTAATTCAAAGCATCTTAAACTGTAAAGCATCTCCAACAGTAATTCAAAGCATCTTCAACAGTAAAGCATTTTCAATAGTAATTCAAAGCATCTTCTACAGTATTATAGTGTAGCTTTAATAATTATGTTTGTACTATTTACTTTTTCTCTTTAGTTTCTTATTGGAAGAGCAGATTACACCTTATCTCTTCTTTTGTGTATAAATTAAGTGTTTAGCTCTCAGATGAAAGCATCCTGTAATTTTCTTTTGTTTAAGTCTTATCTCAAATAAATCTAACTTTCTTTACTTATCTTATTATTATCAATAATATAATAAGATTTATATCCACAAAATTATATTAATTATTTCTCAATCGATCCTGTACTCCCTATTGGTACTCCCTATTTTTATAATAATTATTTCTAAATCGATCCTGTACTCCCTATTGGTACTCCCTATTGGTATCAATACAGAATGAACGATGAAGAAGGAACAAGGATCAATGATCAATGAACAATAAATGATGAAGAATGCAGAAGTATTAATGATGAATGAACAATGAAGAATGAACAATAAACAAGGATGAATGTTCATTGAAGATTGAACGATGAAGAATGAACAAGGATCAATGATCAATGAACAATAATCGATGAAAAACAAACAAGGATTAATGATCAATGAACAAGGAACGATGAAGAATGAACAAGGATCAATGATCAATGAAGAATGAACAAGGATCAATGATCATTGAAGAATAAACGATGAAGAATGAACAAGGATCAATTATCCATGAACAATAAACGATGAAGAACGAAAAAAGATCAATTATCATTGAAGAATAAACGATGAAGAATGAACAAGGATCAATAAAGAATGAACGATGAAGAATGAACAAGGACCAATGATTAATGAACAATAAATGATGAACAATGAACAAGGATTAATGATAAATGAACAATGAAAAATGAACGATAAACAAGGAATCAATGACCATTGAAGAATGAACGATGAAGAATGAACAAGGATCAATGATCAATGATCAATAAACGATGAAGAACGAAAAAAGATCAATTATTATTGAAGAATAAACGATGAAGAATGAACAAGGATCAATAAAGAATGAACGATGAAGAATGAACAAGGATCAATGATCAATGAACAATAAATGATGAACAATGCACAAGTACTAATGACAAATGAAAAATGACGAATGAATGAAAAAAAAGGATCAATGATCATTGAAGATTGAAGGATGAAGAATGAACAAGGATCAATGATCAATGAACAATGAACGATGAACAATGAACAAGGATCATTGATCAATGAAGAATGAACAACGATCAATGGTAAATGAAGAATGAACAAGGATCAATGAGCAATGAACAATAAAGGATGAGCAATGAATAAGGATTAATGATCAATAAACAATGAACGATTAAGAATGAACAAGGATCAATGATCAATCAACAATGAGCGATGAAGAAAAAACAAGGATTAATGATCAATGAACAATAAACGATGAGGAATGAACAAGGATCAATGATCATTGAAGAATAAACAACGAAGAATGAACAAGGATCAATACAGAATGAACGATGAAGAAGGAACAAGGATCAATGATCAATGAACAATAAATGATGAACAATGCACAATTATTAATGATGAATGAAAAATGAAGAATGAGCAATAAACAAGGATGAATGATCATTGAAGATTCAACGATGAAAAATGAACAAGGATCAATGTTTAATGAACAATAATCGATGAAAAACAAACAAGGATAAATGATCAATGAACAAGGAACGATGAAGAATGAACAAGGATCAATGATCAATGAAAAATGAACAAGGATCAATGATAATTGAAGAATAAACGATGAAGAAAGAACAAGGATCAATTAACCATGAACAATAAACGATGAAGAACGAAAAAAGATCAATTATCATTGAAGAATAAACGATGAAGAATGAACAAGGATCATTAAAGAATGAACGATCAAGAATGAACAAGGATCAATGATCAATGATCAATAAATGATGAACAATGCACAAGTATTAATGATGAATAAACATCGAAGAACGAACGATAAATAAGGATCAATCATCATTGATGAAGGAACAATGAAGAACGAACAAGGATCAATGATCAATAAATAATAATCGATGAACAACTAACAAGGATTAATGATCAATGAACAAGGAACGATGATGAATGAACAAGGATCAATGATCAATAAAGAATGAACAAGGATCAATGATCAATGAAGAATGAACGCTGAAGAATGAACAAGAATGAATGACCTATGAAAAATGAACGATGAAGAATGAACAAGGATCAATGATCAATAAAGAATGACCGATGAAAAATGAACAAGGATCAACGATCATTGAACAATGAACGATGAAAAGTGAACAAGGTTTAATGATCAATGAACAATAAACGATGGAGAATTAACAAGGATCAATGATAATTGAAGAATAAACGATGAAGAAAGAACAAGGATCAATTATCCATGAACAATAAACGATGAAGAACAAAAAAAGATCAATTATCATTGAAGAATAAACGATGAAGAATGAACAAGGATCAATAAAGAATGAACGATGAAGAATGAACAAGGATCAATGATCAATGATTAATAAATGATGAACAATGCACAAGTATTAATGATGAATAAACATCGAAGAACGAACGATAAACAAGGATCAATCATCATTGATGAAGGAACGATGAAGAACGACCAAGGATCAAAGATCAATAAATAATAATCGATGAACAACGAACAAGGATTAATGATCAATGAACAAGGAACGATGATGAATGAACAAGGATCAATAATCAATAAAGAATGAACAAGGATCAATGATCAATGAAGAATGAACGCAGAAGAATGAACAAGGATCAATTATCCATGAACAATAAACGATGAAGAACGAAAAAAGATCAATTATCATTGAAGAATAAACGATGAAGAATGAACAAGGATCAATAAAGAATGAACGATGAAGAATGAACAAGGACCAATGATCAATGAACAATAAATGATGAACAATGAACAAGGATTAATGATAAATGAACAATGAAAAATGAACGATAAACAAGGAATCAATGACCATTGAAGAATGAACGATGAAGAATGAACAAGGATCAATGATCAATGATCAATAAACGATGAAGAACGAAAAAAGATCAATTATCATTGAAGAATAAACGATGAAGAATGAACAAGGATCAATAAAGAATGAACGATGAAGAATGAACAAGGATCAATGATCAATGAACAATAAATGATGAACAATGCACAAGTACTAATGACAAATGAAAAATGACGAATGAATGATAAAAAAGGATCAATGATCATTGAAGATTGAAGGATGAAGAATGAACAAGGATCAATGAACAATGAACGATGAAAAATGAACAAGGATCATTGATCAATGAAGAATGAACAACGATCAATGGTAAATGAAGAATGAACAAGGATCAATGAGCAATGAACAATAAAGGATGAGCAATGAATAAGGATTAATGATCAATAAACAATGAACGATTAAGAATGAACAAGGATCAATGATCAATCAACAATGAGCGATGAAGAAAAAACAAGGATTAATGATCAATGAACAATAAACGATGAGGAATGAACAAGGATCAATGATCATTGAAGAATAAACAACGAAGAATGAACAAGGATCAATACAGAATGAACGATGAAGAAGGAACAAGGATCAATGATCAATGAACAATAAATGATGAACAATGCACAATTATTAATGATGAATGAAAAATGAAGAATGAGCAATAAACAAGGATGAATGATCATTGAAGATTCAACGATGAAAAATGAACAAGGATCAATGTTTAATGAACAATAATCGATGAAAAACAAACAAGGATAAATCCTTTTCATATGGCAATGTGACAATATGCCTTTTTCTATCCCAAAAGGCATTTGGAATATCAGCACAAACTTTTGATTTAAAAATATTTTCTAAATTAAAAATTTTTTGTTGCAATTTTGATTATTGTAATTGTTCTTCAATCCTTTGAAAAGAAATTTCTTCTTTTAAAGAGCAAATTTGAAATTCTTTTTGTTTTATTAAATTTATACTTTGTATTACTGAAGAATTTTGTAATAAATTAATATCTTTTTGTAACATGGGACTTAAAAAAGGAAATGATAATTGTTTCCCTAAAATTTTTGTATGAACACCTTTGTCATCAACCCAAAAAGGATAAATTTGTGTTAAAAAGGGAGTGCCTAATATTATTTCTTCCTTAATATCATTAATAATAATGAAAGTATTAGTAAAACTATAATTTTCATTTATGATCTTTCCTTTTGAAATTTTATATTTAATATCCATGGGTGAACTATTTGCACTATATAACCGAGTTTTTGTTTTTTCATAAAATTTGGTTGGGACTAATCCTTCCCTTAAGCAATTTTGATCCGCTCCACTATCAATTAAAGCAATATAGGTTTTTTGAAAATCTCCAATTTGAAAAGTAACTGGTGCATACCATTTTTGAAAATTAATTTTATTAATAACAGTGATAAAATCATCATCATCCCCATTAACTTTCTCTTTTCCCAAAGAAAGATTTTCTTTATAGATGGGGTTTTCTAAAATAGATAATTTTGTTTCAAGTTCGAAATCTTTGATTTCTAAATGCTTTAAACTATTTTTGATAGAAATGATGTCTTCTTTGATTTTATTTATTTCAAGTTGAAGATCTTTGACCGAAAGAGTTTGATTCTTAATAGGAATTAATTTAGAAGTCATTTCTTTGGAAGAGTATTTTTCTAATAATTTTGAAATATTGAAAGGTTCAATTTGAGGAATTGGAATACTTTCTTTGTTTTTAGAGGTAGAGGTTTCACCCAAAACCATAGTTTTAAGTTTCAAAAGGGTTTCTCTTTTGATCTCTTTATCTTGGATTTTGTCAACGAGATCAAAAAGAAATTCCACATTTTTCTCTTTATCTGTTAAAACATTAATGCATTTGATAGGAGAGGAAGAAATCGAAGATTCAGAATCAGAAGTTTGATCATTAATTTGTAAAATTTCGTCATCTTCCTTTTCTGAAGAAGAAGAAGAAGTAGACTCAGGAGTTTGTAATAATATTTTGGATATTTTATCTCCTAGCTCAGAGTCGTTAATAAATAATTCTTGAATCTTTTTCTTTGTGGTACAAGCATTTGCTTTATGCCCAGGTTTTCCACATGAATAACAAAAGATTTTGAAAGCTTTGTTTGATTTTCGGAAATTTCCGAAATTTTTCTTTCCTCGTTTCTTTCGATAATAAGAAGGATAAGAATTTTTATTTTTATCTTTTGAAAATTTAGAAAATTTTTTTTTAATTTTCTTTTTTGTAGAGGGAGCTCTAATAGCTTCCATACCAAATGCTTCACAGAAACATCCAATTTCTTTCCTAGATTGTTTCTTTTCAGAGGTATATTTGGCTTGGAGTTTGAGTTCTTCACATAAAGAAAGACCTTCCTTTTTAATGAAAGCGAATAGTCCTCCATAAGTAGTATTATTAAGAGCTTGTTCTTTATCTGTATCATGTTCAGCTATTTTTCTAAAAATTCTTTGAGCAAATAATTTTGGTAGTCCTGATATAAATTTTTCTTTCCAAAAACTTTGATTGCAATCTTGTCTTTGTAAAACATAACTAAAGAACGTATCTTTATACCATCTATAGTCACTTAAAGTTGGGCAACGTAAATTTTGTAAAATCGTTTCTCCAGAAGAAAGAGTTTGAGTAGGGTTACCGACAAAATGAAAGGCAATAACTATGATTAAGAAATCACAGCAGTCAGATTTTTGAAATACATTTCCTTGATCATCCATGATGTCAGTAACGTGATTCAAAATTTCTAATCTGTCTTGTAAAGTGAGAAGATTATCCCACCAGTTTTTTAATTGCCCAGTAAAACCTGATATAATAAAACCAAAAATTATTTGTTCATCCAAAGGTTTTGCCTTGTAAGCTACAATAGCCATTCCCATATTTTGAAGAGTATTAAGAATTTCATAATCAGATTTTCCATCTATGTTCCATTCATGGATCATATCTGGGGAAAAGGATTTGGAGGTAAATGTAGACCTTTCTTCATATTGAAGATCAACAGGAGTAGGCCTAGGATAATAGTTTTTTGTAGGGATATTCTTCCAAGATGATCGTATTTTATTAATTTGATGAGGATCATTATCAGATTCTTGAAATTGCTTTGCAACTTTTGAAATGATTAAAGACTCAGAATTTTCTTCATCAGAAGATATCTCTGAACTTTGATATTTACTCAAAACCTTAATATGACTTGGACTATCTGCTAATTTTTGTAAAGATTTTTGAATTTTATCTAACACTGCAGAATTAGAGTTAGAAGAAGTAAAACCATTTTTTGGAAACATTTGAGTCATAGCTATAGTTAATCCTGGTGGTTTGAAATGCGGTGCAGAAATCTTATCAGATCCTAATGATGCAATCGTATTAGGGGCTATGGATCTAGAGGTTTCTTTTTGTAAATTATCAACCTTATTTGAAAGTTGATCTACTTGTGTAGCAACGGTATGAAGGATTTGATTTGTAAAATTATTTTGATGATAAATTTTAATGATGTCTTCTACATTTGGAGTTTTATCTGTTTGATCTACTCTTCCTTCTTTAAAAGGACTAGCCTTTATTTCACGGTCATAATAGGGAAAAGTAATATTTTGTAATGGTGGATGAACTGAACTAATTGTTTGTCCATCTTTCAAAACCCAATTTTTTTGAAGTTTGGCCTTGTTCAAATAGGAATAAAACCATTAGTTCATAAAGGAGTTGATTGTCCAATTTTCCTAGCTCTCAGAGACGATCGACTTAATAATTATAAAGATTCTGTTTTGGCTATGATTCAAACTAATATCTGTAATGGCCCAATATATTTCAATTGTTTTCCAAACTTTACAGTAGATCTTCAAGACCCATTAATCTTATCTTCATTAATTTTAGATATTCAAATTTTAAATAATAAATTTAAAGAGTTTGCTAGAAATTTTGCAATTGTTTTTCGTGTTTATTTTAGATTAATGAATTCCACAGTTAATCCAAAATTCGTACATGAGGCTTCTTCAAAAGAAGAAACTATTTTTATAGAGGTTCATGCTGAGAATACTAAATCAATAGTTTCTACAGCAAAAACCTTGAGATGGGATCAAATTTCTATTCCTGAGACATTTCAATTCTCAAATCCAATGCCTCCTAGAAACATAAGACAAGAAATAGAATGCATTGAGGAAGACGAAAATAAAGTTCTTATAAGGTTTGGGTCTATGAGAGAATTATCTAGTTCTCCTTGTACTTCTTCTTCCAACTATCCACGAAGATCTTTTTCTTTTCCTCAAAAAACAACTTCAGTCATTTCTGAACCAATCAAAGTCAGATATATATCTCCTATTCCTGAATATGAAGCAAATGCTTCTCAAACTTCTCAAATCTCTTCATCTAGACCTGCATCTCCCACAATGTCTGATATGCAAAATTTTGACTCTATCAATACAATTACTAAAGATTTTGAAATAGATAAAAAATATCTAAGAGATGAATTTAATTCCTCTCACAATGCTGAACATCGAGATTGGTTTAGATCTTTTTCTCGCTCCTTTAAAGACTCAATAAGAGATGTATGGTATAAAGATATGAATACTATTCAAATTAATATCCCGTTTTTTACATGGTTTTTATTGTTTTGTGAAAAACAAGGTATTGCTAATCCATATTCTCAAAATCACATATTTGTACAAACCAAACTTCAAAAAAATTGGGTTTTGAAAGATGGACAAACAATTAGTTCAGTTCATCCACCATTACAAAATATTACTTTTCCCTATTATGACCGTGAAATAAAGGCTAGTCCTTTTAAAGAAGGAAGAGTAGATCAAACAGATAAAACTCCAAATGTAGAAGACATCATTAAAATTTATCATCAAAATAATTTTACAAATCAAATCCTTCATACCGTTGCTACACAAGTAGATCAACTTTCAAATAAGGTTGATAATTTACAAAAAGAAACCTCTAGATCCATAGCCCCTAATACGATTGCATCATTAGGATCTGATAAGATTTCTGCACCGCATTTCAAACCACCAGGATTAACTATAGCTATGACTCAAATGTTTCCAAAAAATGGTTTTACTTCTTCTAACTCTAATTCTGCAGTGTTAGATAAAATTCAAAAATCTTTACAAAAATTAGCAGATAGTCCAAGTCATATTAAGGTTTTGAGTAAATATCAAAGTTCAGAGATATCTTCTGATGAAGAAAATTCTGAGTCTTTAATCATTTCAAAAGTTGCAAAGCAATTTCAAGAATCTGATAATGATCCTCATCAAATTAATAAAATACGATCATCTTGGAAGAATATCCCTACAAAAAACTATTATCCTAGGCCTACTCCTGTTGATCTTCAATATGAAGAAAGGTCTACATTTACCTCCAAATCCTTTTCCCCAGATATGATCCATGAATGGAACATAGATGGAAAATCTGATTATGAAATTCTTAATACTCTTCAAAATATGGGAATGGCTATTGTAGCTTACAAGGCAAAACCTTTGGATGAACAAATAATTTTTGGTTTTATTATATCAGGTTTTACTGGGCAATTAAAAAACTGGTGGGATAATCTTCTCACTTTACAAGACAGATTAGAAATTTTGAATCACGTTACTGACATCATGGATGATCAAGGAAATGTATTTCAAAAATCTGACTGCTGTGATTTCTTAATCATAGTTATTGCCTTTCATTTTGTCGGTAACCCTACTCAAACTCTTTCTTCTGGAGAAACGATTTTACAAAATTTACGTTGCCCAACTTTAAGTGACTATAGATGGTATAAAGATACCTTCTTTAGTTATGTTTTACAAAGACAAGATTGCAATCAAAGTTTTTGGAAAGAAAAATTTATATCAGGACTACCAAAATTATTTGCTCAAAGAATTTTTAGAAAAATAGCTGAACATGATACAGATAAAGAACAAGCTCTTAATAATACTACTTATGGAGGACTATTCGCTTTCATTAAAAAGGAAGGTCTTTCTTTATGTGAAGAACTCAAACTCCAAGCCAAATATACCTCTGAAAAGAAACAATCTAGGACAGAAATTGGATGTTTCTGTGAAGCATTTGGTATGGAAGCTATTAGAGCTCCCTCTACAAAAAAGAAAATTAAAAAAAAATTTTCTAAATTTTCAAAAGATAAAAATAAAAATTCTTATCCTTCTTATTATCGAAAGAAACGAGGAAAGAAAAATTTCGGAAATTTCCGAAAATCAAACAAAGCTTTCAAAATCTTTTGTTATTCGTGTGGAAAACCTGGGCATAAAGCAAATGCTTGTACCACAAAGAAAAAGATTCAAGAATTATTTATTAACGACTCTGAGCTAGGAGATAAAATATCCAAAATATTATTACAAACTCCTGAGTCTACTTCTTCTTCTTCTTCAGAAAAGGAAGATGACGAAATTTTACAAATTAATGATCAAACTTCTGATTCTGAATCTTCGATTTCTTCCTCTCCTATCAAATGCATTAATGTTTTAACAGATAAAGAGAAAAATGTGGAATTTCTTTTTGATCTCGTTGACAAAATCCAAGATAAAGAGATCAAAAGAGAAACCCTTTTGAAACTTAAAACTATGGTTTTGGGTGAAACCTCTACCTCTAAAAACAAAGAAAGTATTCCAATTCCTCAAATTGAACCTTTCAATATTTCAAAATTATTAGAAAAATACTCTTCCAAAGAAATGACTTCTAAATTAATTCCTATTAAGAATCAAACTCTTTCGGTCAAAGATCTTCAACTTGAAATAAATAAAATCAAAGAAGACATCATTTCTATCAAAAATAGTTTAAAGCATTTAGAAATCAAAGATTTCGAACTTGAAACAAAATTATCTATTTTAGAAAACCCCATCTATAAAGAAAATCTTTCTTTGGGAAAAGAGAAAGTTAATGGGGATGATGAAGATATTATCACTGTTATTAATAAAATTAATTTTCAAAAATGGTATGCACCAGTTACTTTTCAAATTGGAGATTTTCAAAAAACCTATATTGCTTTAATTGATAGTGGAGCGGATCAAAATTTCTTAAGGGAAGGATTAGTCCCAACCAAATTTTATGAAAAAACAAAAACTCGGTTATATAGTGCAAATAGTTCACCCATGCATATTAAATATAAAATTTCAAAAGGAAAGATCATAAATGAAAATTATAGTTTTACTAATACTTTCATTATTATTAATGATATTAAGGAAGAAATAATATTAGGCACTCCCTTTTTAACACAAATTTATCCTTTTTGGGTTGATGACAAAGGTGTTCATACAAAAATTTTAGGGAAACAATTATCATTTCCTTTTTTAAGTCCCATGTTACAAAAAGATATTAATTTATTACAAAATTCTTCAGTAATACAAAGTATAAATTTAATAAAACAAAAAGAATTTCAAATTTCCTCTTTAAAAGAAGAAATTTCTTTTCAAAGGATTGAAGAACAATTACAACAATCAAAATTGCAACAAAAAATTTTTAATTTAGAAAATATTTTTAAATCAAAAGTTTGTGCTGATATTCCAAATGCCTTTTGGGATAGAAAAAGGCATATTGTCACATTGCCATATGAAAAGGATTTCTCTGAAAAAAATATTCCTACAAAAGCTAGACCCATCCAAATGAATTCTGAGCATCTTGAATTCTGCAAGAAAGAAATTCAAACTCTTTTAGATAAAAAATTAATAACTCCATCCAAATCTCCTTGGAGCTGTGCAGCATTTTATGTTATGAATGCAGCAGAAAAAGAAAGAGGAGTTCCTAGATTATGTTATTAAATTATTTTCTCTATCGTCCAATAGGGAGTACAGGATCGATAGAGAAAATAATTTAATAATTTTGTGGATATAAATCTTATTATATAATTGATAATAATAAGATAAGTAAAGAAAGTTAGATTTATTTGAGATAAGACTTAAACAAAAGAAAATTACAGGATGCTCTCATCTTAGAGCTAGACACTTTATTTATACACAAAGGAAGAGATAAGGTGCAATCTGCTCTTCCAATAAGAAACTAAAGAGAAAAAGTAAATAGTACAAACATAATTATTAAAGTTACACTATAATACTGTAGAAGATGCTTTGAATTACTATTGAAGATGCTTTACTGTTGAAGATGCTTTTGATTTCGTCATTGCTTACGTTTGTGCTTCCGGATGAATTAATTTGAGTTGTTGAACATTTGAATCATACTTTTGATTTCGTCATTGCTTACGTTTGTGCTTCCGGATGAATTAATTTGAGTTGTTGAACATTTGAATTGAACTTTTGTGAACTCAATATTAAAAGTCGTATGGATCTTGAGCAAATGGGCCACCAAATGTTGGATCATAAGACTCATTTGAAAACTCCGATAAAATCTCATCAGAGGATTCTTCTGATAATATTTTCTTTGCATATTGTGGATCTTCAAGAATCTTTTTGAGAATAGCTTTCTGGACTTTAGATAATGATTCTGAATTTGGACTTTCTACTTTGGGGTTTTTATTGTGTTGAGGAGAGTTTGAATTTGATGTTGCTTTTGAGGGTAAAGGTTTGTTGGTGGTTGATGCAGATTGGTATTCCATTTTTATACCGGTTTGAAAAAAGGAGATAACATTTTTTGTTGAACAAATTTCTAAGGTAAATTTGTCCCACCATTTAATTTTGAATTCTCTTATTAATGAATATGGATATGGACGTGGAAGGTGTTGTTTAAGACAGTAACTCCAACATAGAATCCATGGAATTTTAAATTCTGCATGAAACATGACTGGAGTTTCATAAGCTTGATAATTTGAATTGGCAACAAAAGTTGTGAAACCCTCATTGCATTCTTTTGGATAAATTTGAGGAGCTGGTCCAAATAAATACCACCAATGATAAAACCACATAGGATATTTCTTTGGACAATATTTGTCAAATATAAAAAACCATGAATGATCAAATGGTCTGAATAAAAATGCTCTATACCAGGCCATTTTGTAATCATAGTATGAGTAATTTTGAGGGAAAAATCTTTTTGAAAAAATTCGTTCTGCATAAGGGTCTCCCCATTCTACAGACGAAATAATTTTCTTAAAAATACATTTTGAATAAATTATTTTTTCTGAAGAATCCTTGATATGTTGGATTTCAACAGAGTTTGAATCTACTAAAATTCATAAAACCTTTGAGTTTTAAAACGATTTTCTGGTATCCATTCGCAACCTTTTGGAAAAGTTTTTTGATTGATGGAATTAATAATTTGTGGGCTTTGAGGAATTGTAAAATTAGTGAGATATACATTTTCTATTTCGGTTTTTGTAATGTATGCAGATTTGGTAAAGCTTTGTGTTGGTATTTTTGTAGTTGGTTCTTTTTGTTTTGAATTTGGAATAATATTTTGTGAAGTAGGCTCTTGAACAATTTGTGAATATGGAAGTGGGGGAAAATCATTTAGTTGAGTAAATTTGTTTGAAATGGATAGGGTAGTTTGAAGATTTTTGGAGGATGAAAATTTATTTTGTTCTGTTTTGTTTGGTTTTGGATCTGGTTCCATTTCGTAATCATCTGAACTCTGGAACCCTTTGAGTTTTTCTTGCTGATTCTTCTTCCTTGGCATTATGATGTCCCTGTAGAAATTCTCTGGTTAAGAAATCAGGGAGAGAGTTACTTTCGCCTCTTATATGCTCTATTTGAAAATCAAATACTGATAAAATTGCTTGCCATCTTGCAAAAATTTGTTTAGAAACAATGTTTTTGACATCCTTTTCTAGAACCTCTTTTGCAGATTTGCAGTCGATCCTTATCAAAAATTTTTTGTTGTAAAGATCATCTTGAAATTTTGAAACGCATAGTACTATAGATAAAATTTCCTTTTTAATGGTAGAATAATTTTTTTGAGGTCCGAGCCAGAGACCTGAATGAAATCTAACTAATTGTTCTTTTGTATCTATTCTTTGTTTTAATATGCCACCATATCCTATTTCTGATGCATCTGTTTCTACTATCATGAATGCAGATGGATCTGGAATGCCTAGACATGGAAGTGATTTGATTTTTTGTTTTAATTCAATAATAGTCTTAGTATGAATTTCTGACCAGGGCGGCGGATTTTTTTGAAGTCTTTGAAAGAGGGGCATGCAAATTTGTCTGAGCTTTGGGAAAAAATCTGATATATAATTTAGACATCCCAAAAATCTTTGTAACTGGGTTTTGTCTTTAATTTCGTTAGGGAATTTTTCTGCAAATTCTAAAGACCTTGTAATTGGCTTGATTGTTCCTTTATAAATGTCATGTCCCAAAAATCTAATTTTTGTTTGAAATAATTTCATTTTAGTGGCAGAAACTACTAAACCATTTTTTTCAACAGTGTTTAGAAATATATGTAAATGTTTGAAATGTTGATCAATATCATGAGAAAAAATTAAAACATCATCTATATAAACAATTATGAATGAAGAAAATTGATTGAAAATATCATTCATTATATGTTGAAATTCAGAAGGAGCATTTTTAAGTCCAAAAGGCATTACATTCCACTCATAATGTCCAAATGGTACCGTGAATGCAGTTTTATACCTATCTTCTTTAGCAATTTGTATTTGCCAGAAACCAGATTTCATATCAAATTTTGAAAATATTTTGGCTTTATATAAGCGATTAATTAAATCTCTTTTATTTGGGATTGGATATCTTATCCATTGAAGAACTTTGTTTAAAGGTTTGTAATTAATAACTAATCTAGGAACTCCTCTTTCTTTTTCTGCTGCATTCATAACATAAAATGCTGCACAGCTCCAAGGAGATTTGGATGGAGTTATTAATTTTTTATCTAAAAGAGTTTGAATTTCTTTCTTGCAGAATTCAAGATGCTCAGAATTCATTTGGATGGGTCTAGCTTTTGTAGGAATATTTTTTTCAGAGAAATCCTTTTCATATGGCAATGTGACAATATGCCTTTTTCTATCCCAAAAGGCATTTGGAATATCAGCACAAACTTTTGATTTAAAAATATTTTCTAAATTAAAAATTTTTTGTTGCAATTTTGATTGTTGTAATTGTTCTTCAATCCTTTGAAAAGAAATTTCTTCTTTTAAAGAGGAAATTTGAAATTCTTTTTGTTTTATTAAATTTATACTTTGTATTACTGAAGAATTTTGTAATAAATTAATATCTTTTTGTAACATGGGACTTAAAAAAGGAAATGATAATTGTTTCCCTAAAATTTTTGTATGAACACCTTTGTCATCAACCCAAAAAGGATAAATTTGTGTTAAAAAGGGAGTGCCTAATATTATTTCTTCCTTAATATCATTAATAATAATGAAAGTATTAGTAAAACTATAATTTTCATTTATGATCTTTCCTTTTGAAATTTTATATTTAATATGCATGGGTGAACTATTTGCACTATATAACCGAGTTTTTGTTTTTTCATAAAATTTGGTTGGGACTAATCCTTCCCTTAAGCAATTTTGATCCGCTCCACTATCAATTAAAGCAATATAGGTTTTTTGAAAATCTCCAATTTGAAAAGTAACTGGTGCATACCATTTTTGAAAATTAATTTTATTAATAACAGTGATAAAATCATCATCATCCCCATTAACTTTCTCTTTTCCCAAAGAAAGATTTTCTTTATAGATGGGGTTTTCTAAAATAGATAATTTTGTTTCAAGTTCGAAATCTTTGATTTCTAAATGCTTTAAACTATTTTTGATAGAAATGATGTCTTCTTTGATTTTATTTATTTCAAGTTGAAGATCTTTGACCGAAAGAGTTTGATTCTTAATAGGAATTAATTTAGAAGTCATTTCTTTGGAAGAGTATTTTTCTAATAATTTTGAAATATTGAAAGGTTCAATTTGAGGAATTGGAATACTTTCTTTGTTTTTAGAGGTAGAGGTTTCACCCAAAACCATAGTTTTAAGTTTCAAAAGGGTTTCTCTTTTGATCTCTTTATCTTGGATTTTGTCAACGAGATCAAAAAGAAATTCCACATTTTTCTCTTTATCTGTTAAAACATTAATGCATTTGATAGGAGAGGAAGAAATCGAAGATTCAGAATCAGAAGTTTGATCATTAATTTGTAAAATTTCGTCATCTTCCTTTTCTGAAGAAGAAGAAGAAGTAGACTCAGGAGTTTGTAATAATATTTTGGATATTTTATCTCCTAGCTCAGAGTCGTTAATAAATAATTCTTGAATCTTTTTCTTTGTGGTACAAGCATTTGCTTTATGCCCAGGTTTTCCACACGAATAACAAAAGATTTTGAAAGCTTTGTTTGATTTTCGGAAATTTCCGAAATTTTTCTTTCCTCGTTTCTTTCGATGATAAGAAGGATAAGAATTTTTATTTTTATCTTTTGAAAATTTAGAAAATTGTTTTTTAATTTTCTTTTTTGTAGAGGGAGCTCTAATAGCTTCCATACCAAATGCTTCACAGAAACATCCAATTTCTTTCCTAGATTGTTTCTTTTCAGAGGTATATTTGGCTTGGAGTTTGAGTTCTTCACATAAAGAAAGACCTTCCTTTTTAATGAAAGCGAATAGTCCTCCATAAGTAGTATTATTAAGAGCTTGTTCTTTATCTGTATCATGTTCAGCTATTTTTCTAAAAATTCTTTGAGCAAATAATTTTGGTAGTCCTGATATAAATTTTTCTTTCCAAAAACTTTGATTGCAATCTTGTCTTTGTAAAACATAACTAAAGAAGGTATCTTTATACCATCTATAGTCACTTAAAGTTGGGCAACGTAAATTTTGTAAAATCGTTTCTCCAGAAGAAAGAGTTTGAGTAGGGTTACCGACAAAATGAAAGGCAATAACTATGATTAAGAAATCACAGCAGTCAGATTTTTGAAATACATTTCCTTGATCATCCATGATGTCAGTAACGTGATTCAAAATTTCTAATCTGTCTTGTAAAGTGAGAAGATTATCCCTCCAGTTTTTTAATTGCCCAGTAAAACCTGATATAATAAAACCAAAAATTATTTGTTCATCCAAAGGTTTTGCCTTGTAAGCTACAATAGCCATTCCCATATTTTGAAGAGTATTAAGAATTTCATAATCAGATTTTCCATCTATGTTCCATTCATGGATCATATCTGGGGAAAAGGATTTGGAGGTAAATGTAGACCTTTCTTCATATTGAAGATCAACAGGAGTAGGCCTAGGATAATAGTTTTTTGTAGGGATATTCTTCCAAGATGATCGTATTTTATTAATTTGATGAGGATCATTATCAGATTCTTGAAATTGCTTTGCAACTTTTGAAATGATTAAAGACTCAGAATTTTCTTCATCAGAAGATATCTCTGAACTTTGATATTTACTCAAAACCTTAATATGACTTGGACTATCTGCTAATTTTTGTAAAGATTTTTGAATTTTATCTAACACTGCAGAATTAGAGTTAGAAGAAGTAAAACCATTTTTTGGAAACATTTGAGTCATAGCTATAGTTAATCCTGGTGGTTTGAAATGCGGTGCAGAAATCTTATCAGATCCTAATGATGCAATCGTATTAGGGGCTATGGATCTAGAGGTTTCTTTTTGTAAATTATCAACCTTATTTGAAAGTTGATCTACTTGTGTAGCAACGGTATGAAGGATTTGATTTGTAAAATTATTTTGATGATAAATTTTAATGATGTCTTCTACATTTGGAGTTTTATCTGTTTGATCTACTCTTCCTTCTTTAAAAGGACTAGCCTTTATTTCACGGTCATAATAGGGAAAAGTAATATTTTGTAATGGTGGATGAACTGAACTAATTGTTTGTCCATCTTTCAAAACCCAATTTTTTTGAAGTTTGGCCTTGTTCAAATAGGAATAAAACCATTAGTTCATAAAGGAGTTGATTGTCCAATTTTCCTAGCTCTCAGAGACGATCGACTTAATAATTATAAAGATTCTGTTTTGGCTATGATTCAAACTAATATCTGTAATGGCCCAATATATTTCAATTGTTTTCTAAACTTTACAGTAGATCTTCAAGACCCATTAATCTTATCTTCATTAATTTTAGATATTCAAATTTTAAATAATAAATTTAAAGAGTTTGCTAGAAATTTTGCAATTGTTTTTCGTGTTTATTTTAGATTAATGAATTCCACAGTTAATCCAAAATTCGTACATGAGGCTTCTTCAAAAGAAGAAACTATTTTTATAGAGGTTCATGCTGAGAATACTAAATCAATAGTTTCTACAGCAAAAACCTTGAGATGGGATCAAATTTCTATTCCTGAGACATTTCAATTCTCAAATCCAATGCCTCCTAGAAACATAAGACAAGAAATAGAATGCATTGAGGAAGACGAAAATAAAGTTCTTATAAGGTTTGGGTCTATGAGAGAATTATCTAGTTCTCCTCGTACTTCTTCTTCCAACTATCCACGAAGATCTTTTTCTTTTCCTCAAAAAACAACTTCAGTCATTTCTGAACCAATCAAAGTCAGATATAAATCTCCTATTCCTGAATATGAAGCAAATGCTTCTCAAACTTCTCAAATCTCTTCATCTAGACCTGCATCTCCCACAATGTCTGATATGCAAAATTTTGACTCTATCAATACAATTACTAAAGATTTTGAAATAGATAAAAACTATCTAAGAGATGAATTTAATTCCTCTCACAATGCTGAACATCGAGATTGGTTTAGATCTTTTTCTCGCTCCTTTAAAGACTCAATAAGAGATGTATGGTATAAAGATATGAATACTATTCAAATTAATATCCCGTTTTTTACATGGTTTTTATTGTTTTGTGAAAAACAAGGTATTGCTAATCCATATTCTCGGGATGATGATTATTTTATCACTGTTATTAATAAAATTAATTTTCAAAAATGGTATGCACCAGTTAATTTTCAAATTGGAGATTTTCAAAAAACCTATATTGCTTTAATTGATAGTGGAGCGGATCAAAATTGCTTAAGGGAAGGATTAGTCCCAACGAAATTTTATGAAAAAACAAAAACTCGGTTATATAGTGCAAATAGTTCACCCATGGATATTAAATATAAAATTTCAAAAGGAAAGATCATAAATGAAAATTATAGTTTTACTAATACTTTCATTATTATTAATGATATTAAGGAAGAAGAAGTACAAGGAGAACTAGATAATTCTCTCATAGACCCAAACCTTATAAGAACTTTATTTTCGTCTTCCTCAATGCATTCTATTTCTTGTCTTATGTTTCTAGGAGGCATTGGATTTGAGAATTGAAATGTCTCAGGAATAGAAATTTGATCCCATCTCAAGGTTTTTGCTGTAGAAACTATTGATTTAGTATTCTCAGCATGAACCTCTATAAAAATAGTTTCTTCTTTTGAAGAAGCCTCATGTATGAATTTTGGATTAACTGTGGAATTCATTAATCTAAAATAAACACGGAAAACAATTGCAAAATTTCTAGCAAACTCTTTAAATTTATTATTTAAAATTTGAATATCTAAAATTAATGAAGATAAGATTAATGGGTCTTGAAGATCTACTGTAAAGTTTGGAAAACAATTGAAATATATTGGGCCATTACAGATATTAGTTTGAATCATAGCCAAAACAGAATCTTTATAATTATTAAGTCGATCGTCTCTGAGAGCTAGGAAAATTGGACAATCAACTCCTTTATGAACTAATGGTTTTATTCCTATTTGAACAAGGCTAAAATGAATGAATCTAAATCTGTGTTTGAGATAAGCTTTAATGCTGGATTCTGAAAGTAAATGCATAGTTTCAGATTCTTTTTGAATGCTTCTAGTCTCTTCATCAGTTTTGATGCTAAATGCAGTCTTAAAATCAGTAATGCCTATATGATAAATTTTAGTAAGATTTTCTTTTGGAATTTCCCAATTTGAAAAGTTCTTTTCTATATGAACTTCACTACTTTGAATTATATTATTAGGTGATCCTAAACTAATAGCTTTCCTTAACCAGTTTGCCATTAATAAATTAAATGTTGCATAAACTAAATATGACTGAATTGAATGGGAACAGTGGGACCACCTAACCGGGAACACCACGACTTAAAATGGCTTACCAACAACTTAATTAGGCTGACCAAGCACTTTACCAACACTCAATACAAATGCAATTTAATAAATGCACAATTAATCAATTTAATAACTTACTGGCTCTGATACCAATAGGGAGTACAGGATCGATAGAGAAAATAATTTAATAATTTTGTGGATATAAATCTTATTATATAATTGATAATAATAAGATAAGTAAAGAAAGTTAGATTTATTTGAGATAAGACTTAAACAAAAGAAAATTACAGGATGCTCTCATCTTAGAGCTAGACACTTTATTTATACACAAAGGAAGAGATAAGGTGCAATCTGCTCTTCCAATAAGAAACTAAAGAGAAAAAGTAAATAGTACAAACATAATTATTAAAGTTACACTATAATACTGTAGAAGATGCTTTGAATTACTATTGAAGATGCTTTACTGTTGAAGATGCTTTTGATTTCGTCATTGCTTACGTTTGTGCTTCCGGATGAATTAATTTGAGTTGTTGAACATTTGAATGATACTTTTGATTTCGTCATTGCTTACGTTTGTGCTTCCGGATGAATTAATTTGAGTTGTTGAACATTTGAATTGAACTTTTGTGAACTCAATATTAAAAGTCGTATGGATCTTGAGCAAATGGGCCACCAAATGTTGGATCATAAGACTCATTTGAAAACTCCGATAAAATCTCATCAGAGGATTCTTCTGATAATATTTTCTTTGCATATTGTGGATCTTCAAGAATCTTTTTGAGAATAGCTTTCTGGACTTTAGATAATGATTCTGAATTTGGACTTTCTACTTTGGGGTTTTTATTGTGTTGAGGAGAGTTTGAATTTGATGTTGCTTTTGAGGGTGAAGGTTTGTTGGTGGTTGATGGAGATTGGTATTCCATTTTTATACCGGTTTGAAAAAAGGAGATAACATTTTTTGTTGAACAAATTTCTAAGGTAAATTTGTCCCACCATTTAATTTTGAATTCTCTTATTAATGAATATGGATATGGACGTGGAAGGTGTTGTTTAAGACAGTAACTCAACATAGAATCCATGGAATTTTAAATTCTGCATGAAACATGACTGGAGTTTCATAAGCTTGATAATTTGAATTGGCAACAAAAGTTGTGAAACCCTCATTGCATTCTTTTGGATAAATTTGAGGAGCTGGTCCAAATAAATACCACCAATGATAAAACCACATAGGATATTTCTTTGGACAATATTTGTCAAATATAAAAAACCATGAATGATCAAATGGTCTGAATAAAAATGCTCTATACTAGGCCATTTTGTAATCATAGTATGAGTAATTTTGAGGGAAAAATCTTTTTGAAAAAATTCGTTCTGCATAAGGGTCTCCCCATTCTACAGACGAAATAATTTTCTTAAAAATACATTTTGAATAAATTATTTTTTCTGAAGAATCCTTGATATGTTGGATTTCAACAGAGTTTGAATCTACTAAAATAAATTCATAAAACCTTTGAGTTTTAAAACGATTTTCTGGTATCCATTCGCAACCTTTTGGAAAAGTTTTTTGATTGATGGAATTAATAATTTGTGGGCTTTGAGGAATTGTAAAATTAGTGAGATATACATTTTCTATTTCGGTTTTTGTAATGTATGCAGATTTGGTAAAGCTTTGTGTTGGTATTTTTGTAGTTGGTTCTTTTTGTTTTGAATTTGGAATAATATTTTGTGAAGTAGGCTCTTGAACAATTTGTGAATATGGAAGTGGGGGAAAATCATTTAGTTGAGTAAATTTGTTTGAAATGGATAGGGTAGTTTGAAGATTTTTGGAGGATGAAAATTTATTTTGTTCTGTTTTGTTTGGTTTTGGATCTGGTTCCATTTCGTAATCATCTGAACTCTGGAACCCTTTGAGTTTTTCTTGCTGATTCTTCTTCCTTGGCATTATGATGTCCCTGTAGAAATTCTCTGGTTAAGAAATCAGGGAGAGAGTTACTTTCGCCTCTTATATGCTCTATTTGAAAATCAAATACTGATAAAATTGCTTGCCATCTTGCAAAAATTTGTTTAGAAACAATGTTTTTGACATCCTTTTCTAGAACCTCTTTTGCAGATTTGCAGTCGATCCTTATCAAAAATTTTTTGTTGTAAAGATCATCTTGAAATTTTGAAACGCATAGTACTATAGATAAAATTTCCTTTTTAATGGTAGAATAATTTTTTTGAGGTCCGAGCCAGAGAAATTCAAACTCTTTTAGATAAAAAATTAATAACTCCATCCAAATCTCCTTGGAGCTGTGCAGCATTTTATGTTATGAATGCAGCAGAAAAAGAAAGAGGAGTTCCTAGATTAGTTATTAATTACAAACCTTTAAACAAAGTTCTTCAATGGATAAGATATCCAATCCCAAATAAAAGAGATTTAATTAATCGCTTATATAAAGCCAAAATATTTTCAAAATTTGATATGAAATCTGGTTTCTGGCAAATACAAATTGCTAAAGAAGATAGGTATAAAACTGCATTCACGGTACCATTTGGACATTATGAGTGGAATGTAATGCCTTTTGGACTTAAAAATGCTCCTTCTGAATTTCAACATATAATGAATGATATTTTCAATCAATTTTCTTCATTCATAATTGTTTATATAGATGATGTTTTAATTTTTTCTCATGATATTGATCAACATTTCAAACATTTACATATATTTCTAAACACTGTTGAAAAAAATGGTTTAGTAGTTTCTGCCACTAAAATGAAATTATTTCAAACAAAAATTAGATTTTTGGGACATGACATTTATAAAGGAACAATCAAGCCAATTACAAGGTCTTTAGAATTTGCAGAAAAATTCCCTAACGAAATTAAAGACAAAACCCAGTTACAAAGATTTTTGGGATGTCTAAATTATATATCAGATTTTTTCCCAAAGCTCAGACAAATTTGCATGCCCCTCTTTCAAAGACTTCAAAAAAATCCGCCTCCCTGGTCAGAAATTCATACTAAGACTATTATTGAATTAAAACAAAAAATCAAATCACTTCCATGTCTAGGCATTCCAGATCCATCTGCATTCATGGTAGTAGAAACAGATGCATCAGAAATAGGATATGGTGGCATATTAAAACAAAGAATAGATACAAAAGAACAATTAGTTAGATTTCATTCAGGTCTCTGGCTCGGACCTCAAAAAAATTATTCTACCATTAAAAAGGAAATTTTATCTATAGTACTATGCGTTTCAAAATTTCAAGATGATCTTTACAACAAAAAATTTTTGATAAGGATCGATTGCAAATCTGCAAAAGAGGTTCTAGAAAAGGATGTCAAAAACATTGTTTCTAAACAAATTTTTGCAAGATGGCAAGCAATTTTATCAGTATTTGATTTTCAAATAGAGCATATAAGAGGCGAAAGTAACTCTCTCCCTGATTTCTTAACCAGAGAATTTCTACAGGGACATCATAATGCCAAGGAAGAAGAATCAGCAAGAAAAACTCAAAGGGTTCCAGAGTTCAGATGATTACGAAATGGAACCAGATCCAAAACCAAACAAAACAGAACAAAATAAATTTTCATCCTCCAAAAATCTTCAAACTACCCTATCCATTTCAAACAAATTTACTCAACTAAATGATTTTCCCCCACTTCCATATTCACAAATTGTTCAAGAGCCTACTTCACAAAATATTATTCCAAATTCAAAACAAAAAGAACCAACTACAAAAATACCAACACAAAGCTTTACCAAATCTGCATACATTACAAAAACCGAAATAGAAAATGTATATCTCACTAATTTTACAATTCCTCAAAGCCCACAAATTATTAATTCCATCAATCAAAAAACTTTTCCAAAAGGTTGCGAATGGATACCAGAAAATCGTTTTAAAACTCAAAGGTTTTATGAATTTATTTTAGTAGATTCAAACTCTGTTGAAATCCAACATATCAAGGATTCTTCAGAAAAAATAATTTATTCAAAATGTATTTTTAAGAAAATTATTTCGTCTGTAGAATGGGGAGACCCTTATGCAGAACGAATTTTTTCAAAAAGATTTTTCCCTCAAAATTACTCATACTATGATTACAAAATGGCCTGGTATAGAGCATTTTTATTCAGACCATTTGATCATTCATGGTTTTTTATATTTGACAAATATTGTCCAAAGAAATATCCTATGTGGTTTTATCATTGGTGGTATTTATTTGGACCAGCTCCTCAAATTTATCCAAAAGAATGCAATGAGGGTTTCACAACATTTGTTGCCAATTCAAATTATCAAGCTTATGAAACTCCAGTCATGTTTCATGCAGAATTTAAAATTCCATGGATTCTATGTTGGAGTTACTGTCTTAAACAACACCTTCCACGTCCATATCCATATTCATTAATAAGAGAATTCAAAATTAAATGGTGGGACAAATTTACCTTAGAAATTTTTTCAACAAAAAATGTTATCTGCTTTTTTCAAACCGGTATAAAAATGGAATACCAATCTCCATCAACCACCAACAAACCTTCACCCTCAAAAGCAACATCAAATTCAAACTCTCCTCAACACAATAAAAACCCCAAAGTAGAAAGTCCAAATTCAGAATCATTATCTAAAGTTCAGAAAGCTATTCTCAAAAAGATTCTTGAAGATCCACAATATGCAAAGAAAATATTATCAGAAGAATCCTCTGATGAGATTTTATCGGAGTTTTCAAATGAGTCTTATGATCCAACATTTGGTGGCCCATTTGCTCAAGATCCATACGACTTTTAATATTGAGTTCACAAAAGTTCAATTCAAATGTTCAACAACTCAAATTAATTCATCCGGAAGCACAAACGTAAGCAATGACGAAATCAAAAGCATCTTCAACAGTAAAGCATCTTCAATAGTAATTCAAAGCATCTTCTACAATATTATAGTGTAACTTTAATAATTATGTTTGTACTATTTACTTTTTCTCTTTAGTTTCTTATTGGAAGAGCAGATTGCACCTTATCTCTTCCTTTGTGTATAAATAAAGTGTCTAGCTCTAAGATGAGAGCATCCTATAATTTTCTTTTGTTTAAGTCTTATCTCAAATAAATCTAACTTTCTTTACTTATCTTATTATTATCAATTATATAATAAGATTTATATCCACAAAATTATTAAATTATTTTCTCTATCGATCCTGTACTCCCTATTGGTATTTATATCCACAAAATTATTAAATTATTTTCTCTATTGATCCTGTACTCTCTATTGGTATCAGAGCCAGTAAGTTATTAAATTGATTAATTGTGCATTTATTAAATTATTTAGAAAGAGGTTACTCCCTATCGATCCGGTTAGGTGGTCCCACTGTTCAATGATATAACAATAAATTAATTATTCAAAGTAGTTTAGAATTAGTATTGGTATTATATAAATACCAATACTAATTCTAAACTACTTTGAATGAAGAATGAATGATGAAGGATGAACAAGGATCAATGAACGATGAAAGTTCAACAATGAACAAGTATTAATGATCAATGAACAATGACCAATGAAGAATGAACAAGGATGAATGATCATTGAAGAATGAACGATGAGGAATGAACAAGGATTAATGATCAACGAATAATAAACAATGAAGAATAAACGATGAAGATTGAACAAGGAGCAATGATCAATAATGAATGAACGATGAAGAATGAACAAGGATCAATGATCACTGAAGAATGAACAATGAAGAATGCATGGATCAATGATCAATAAGGAATGAACGATAAAGAATGAACAAGGATCAATGATCAATGAACAATGAACGATGAAGAATGAACAAGGACCAATCATTAATGAACAATAAATGATGAACAATGAACAAGGATTAATGATCAATGAAAAATGAAGAAGGAACGATGAACAAGGATCAATGATCATTGGAGAATGAACGATGAACAATGAACAAGGATCAATGATTAATGAACAATGAACGATGAACAATGAACAAGGATCAATGATCATTGAAGAATAAATCATGAAGAATTAACAAGCATCAATGAGCAATAACGAATGAACGAAGAAGAATGAACAAGGGTCAACGATAAATGAATAATGATCAATGAACAGTGAATGATGAAGTATGAACAAGGATCAATGATCATTGAACAATGAACGATGAAGAATGAACAAGGATTAATTATTAATGTACAATAATCGATGAAGAATGAACATTTATTTATGATCATTGAAGAATAAACGATGAAGTATGAACAAGGATAGATGATCAATGAACAATGAACGATGATCAATGAACAAGGATGAATGATCAATAAAGAATGAACAAAGAAGAATGAACAACAATCAATGATAAATGAAGAATGAACGATCAAGAAACAACAAGGATCAATGATCATTGAACAATGAAAAATAAACGATGAACAATGAACAAGTATTAATGATTAATGAACAATGAACAATGTAGAATGAACAAGGATCAATGATTATTGAAGAATGAACGATGAAGAATGAACAAGGATCAATTATCAATGAAGAATGAGCGATGAAAAATGAACAAGGATCAACGATCAATGAAGAATGAACGACGAAAAATGAACGAGGATGAAAGATCAATAAAGAATGAACGAAGAAGAATGAACAACGATCAATGATAAATGAAGAATGAACAAGCAAGCAAGAACAAGGATCAATGATCAAAGATCAATAAACGAAGAAAAATGAACAAGGATCAATGATCGATGAAGAATGAACGATGAATAATGAAAAGAATCAATGATCAATGAAAAATGAACGATGAAGAATGAACGAGGATAAATTATCAATAAAGAATGAACGATGAAAAATGAACAAGGATCAACGTTCATTGAACAATGAACGATGAACAATGAACAAGGATCAATGATCAATGAAGAATGAACGATGAACAATGAACAAGGATCAATTATCAATGAAGAATGAAAGATGAAGGATGAAAATTGATGAATGATCAATGAAGAATGAACGATGAACAATGAAAAAGGATGAATGGTCAATAAAGAATGAATGATGAAGAATGAACAACGATCAATGATAAATTAAGAATGAACGATCAAGATTGAACAAAGATCAATGATCAATGAATAATAAACGATGAATAATGAACAAGGATTAATGATCAATGAACAATGAACCATGAAGAATGAACAAAGAAGATGAACATGGATCAATGATCAATAAGGAATGAACGATGAAGAATGAACAAGGATCAATGATCGATGAAGAATGAATGATCAATAATGAATAAGAATCAATTATCAATGAAAAATGAACGAATAAGAATGAACATGGATCAATTATCAATGAAGAATGAACGATGAAAAATGAAAAATGAACAAGGTTCAACGATTATTGATTAATGAACGATGAAGAATGAACAAGGATCAATGATCAATGAAGAATGAACGACGAAGGATGAACAAGCATCAACGATCAATGATGAATGAACGATGAAGAATGAACAAGGATCAATGATCAATGAAGAATGAACGTTGAACAATGAACAAGGATGAATGATCAATAAAGAATGAACGAAAAAGAATGAACAACGATCAATGATAAATGAAGAATGAACGCTCAAGAAAGAACAATAATCAATGATCAATGAACAATAAACGATGAATAATGAATAAGGATTAATCATCAATGAACAATGCACATTGAAGATTAAACAAGGACCAATGATCATTGAAGAATGAACGATGAAGAATGAACAAGGATCAATTATCAATGAAGAATGAACGATAAAAAATGAACAAGGATCAACGATTATTGATTAATGAACGATGAAGAATGAACAAGGATCAACGATCAATGAAGAATGAATGATGAAGGATGAACAAGGATCAATGATAATTGATCAATGAACGATGAAGAATTAATAAGGATCAATGATCAATGAACAATAAACGTTCAACAATGAACAAGTATTAATGATCAATGAACAATGACCAATGAAGAATGAACAAGGATGAATGATCATTGAAGAATGAACGATGAGGAATGAACAAGGATTAATGATCAACGAACTATAAACAATGAAGAATAAACGATGAAGATTGAACAAGGAGCAATGATCAATAATGAATGAACGATGAAGAATGAACAAGGATCAATGATCACTGAAGAATGAACAATGAAGAATGCATGGATCAATGATCAATAAGGAATGAACGATAAAGAATGAACAAGGATCAATGATCAATGAACAATGAACGATGAAGAATGAACAAGGACCAATCATTAATGAACAATAAATGATGAACAATGAACAAGGATTAATGATCAATGAAAAATGAAGAATGAACGATGAACAAGGATCAATGATCATTGGAGAATGAACGATGAACAATGAACAAGGATCAATGATTAATGAACAATGAACGATGAACAATGAACAAGGATCAATGATCATTGAAGAATAAATCATGAAGAATTAACAAGCATCAATGAGCAATAACGAATGAACGAAGAAGAATTAACAAGGGTCAACGATAAATGAATAATGATCAATGAACAATGAATGATGAAGTATGAACAAGGATCAATGATCATTGAACAATGAACGATGAAGAATGAACAAGGATTAATTATTAATGTACAATAATCGATGAAGAATGAACATTTATTTATGATCATTGAAGAATAAACGATGAAGTATGAACAAGGATAGATGATCAATGAACAATGAACGATGATCAATGAACAAGGATGAATGATCAATAAAGAATGAACAAAGAAGAATGAACAACAATCAATGATAAATGAAGAATGAACGATCAAGAAACAACAAGGATCAATGATCAATTAACAATGAAAAATAAACGATGAACAATGAACAAGTATTAATGATTAATGAACAATGAACAATGTAGAATGAACAAGGATCAATGATTATTGAAGAATGAACGATGAAGAATGAACAAGGATCAATTATCAATGAAGAATGAGCGATGAAAAATGAACAAGGATCAACGATCAATGAAGAATGAACGACGAAAAATGAACGAGGATGAAAGATCAATAAAGAATGAACGAAGAAGAATGAACAACGATCAATGATAAATGAAGAATGAACAAGCAAGCAAGAACAAGGATCAATGATCAAAGATCAATAAACGAAGAAGAATGAACAAGGATCAATGATCGATGAAGAATGAACGATGAATAATGAAAAGAATCAATGATCAATGAAAAATGAACGATGAAGAATGAACGAGGATAAATTATCAATAAAGAATGAACGATGAAAAATGAACAAGGATCAACGTTCATTGAATAATGAACGATGAACAATGAACAAGGATCAATGATCAATGAAGAATGAACGATGAACAATGAACAAGGATCAATTATCAATGAAGAATGAAAGATGAAGAATGAAAATTGATGAATGATCAATGAAGAATGAACGATGAACAATGAAAAAGGATGAATGGTCAATAAAAAATGAATGATGAAGAATGAACAACGATCAATGATAAATTAAGAATGAACGATCAAGATTGAACAAAGATCAATGATCAATGAATAATAAACGATGAATAATGAACAAGGATTAATGATCAATGAACAATGAACCATGAAGAATTAACAAAGAAGATGAACATTGATCAATGATCAATAAGGAATGAACGATGAAGAATGAACAAGGATCAATGATCGATGAAGAATGAATGATCAATAATGAATAAGAATCAATTATCAATGAAAAATGAACGAATAAGAATGAACATGGATCAATTATCAATGAAGAATGAACGATGAAAAATGAAAAATGAACAAGGTTCAACGATTATTGATTAATGAACGATGAACAATGAACAAGGATCAATGATCAATGAAGAATGAACGATGAAGGATGAACAAGCATCAACGATCAATGATGAATGAACGATGAAGAATGAACAAGGATCAATGATCAATGAAGAATGAACGTTGAACAATGAACAAGGATGAATGATCAATAAAGAATGAACGAAAAAGAATGAACAACGATCAATGATAAATGAAGAATGAACGCTCAAGAAAGAACAATAATCAATGATCAATGAACAATAAACGATGAATAATGAATAAGGATTAATCATCAATGAACAATGCACATTGAAGATTAAACAAGGACCAATGATCATTGAAGAATGAACGATGAAGAATGAACAAGGATCAATTATCAATGAAGAATGAACGATAAAAAATGAACAAGGATCAACGATTATTGATTAATGAACGATGAAGAATGAACAAGGATCAACGATCAATGAAGAATGAATGATGAAGGATGAACAAGGATCAATGATAATTGATCAATGAACGATGAAGAATTAATAAGGATCAATGATCAATGAACAATAAACGTTCAACAATGAACAAGTATTAATGATCAATGAACAATGACCAATGAAGAATGAACAAGGATGAATGATCATTGAAGAATGAACGATGAGGAATGAACAAGGATTAATGATCAACGAACTATAAACAATGAAGAATAAACGATGAAGATTGAACAAGGAGCAATGATCAATAATGAATGAACGATGAAGAATGAACTAGGATCAATGATCACTGAAGAATGAACAATGAAGAATGCATGGATCAATGATCAATAAGGAATGAACGATAAAGAATGAACAAGGATCAATGATCAATGAACAATGAACGATGAAGAATGAACAAGGACCAATCATTAATGAACAATAAATGATGAACAATGAACAAGGATTAATGATCAATGAAAAATGAAGAATGAACGATGAACAAGGATCAATGATCATTGGAGAATGAACGATGAACAATGAACAAGGATCAATGATTAATGAACAATGAACGATGAACAATGAACAAGGATCAATGATCATTGAAGAATAAATCATGAAGAATTAACAAGCATCAATGAGCAATAACGAATGAACGAAGAAGAATGAACAAGGGTCAACGATAAATGAATAATGATCAATGAACAGTGAATGATGAAGTATGAACAAGGATCAATGATCATTGAACAATGAACGATGAATAATGAACAAGGATTAATTATTAATGTACAATAATCGATGAAGAATGAACATTTATTTATGATCATTGAAGAATAAACGATGAAGTATGAACAAGGATAGATGATCAATGAACAATGAACGATGATCAATGAACAAGGATGAATGATCAATAAAGAATGAACAAAGAAGAATGAACAACAATCAATGATAAATGAAGAATGAACGATCAAGAAACAACAAGGATCAATGATCAATGAACAATGAAAAATAAACGATGAACAATGAACAAGTATTAATGATTAATGAACAATGAACAATGTAGAATGAATAAGGATCAATGATTATTGAAGAATGAACGATGAAGAATGAACAAGGATCAATTATCAATGAAGAATGAGCGATGAAAAATGAACAAGGATCAACGATCAATGAAGAATGAACGACGAAAAATGAACGAGGATGAAAGATCAATAAAGAATGAACGAAGAAGAATGAACAACGATCAATGATAAATGAAGAATGAACAAGCAAGCAAGAACAAGGATCAATGATCAAAGATCAATAAACGAAGAAGAATGAACAAGGATCAATGATCGATGAAGAATGAACGATGAATAATGAAAAGAATCAATGATCAATGAAAAATGAACGATGAAGAATGAACGAGGATAAATTATCAATAAAGAATGAACGATGAAAAATGAACAAGGATCAACGTTCATTGAATAATGAACGATGAACAATGAACAAGGATCAATGATCAATGAAGAATGAACGATGAACAATGAACAAGGATCAATTATCAATGAAGAATGAAAGATGAAGAATGAAAATTGATGAATGATCAATGAAGAATGAACGATGAACAATGAAAAAGGATGAATGGTCAATAAAGAATGAATGATGAAGAATGAACAACGATCAATGATAAATTAAGAATGAACGATCAAGATTGAACAAAGATCAATGATCAATGAATAATAAACGATGAATAATGAACAAGGATTAATGATCAATGAACAATGAACCATGAAGAATTAACAAAGAAGATGAACATGGATCAATGATCAATAAGGAATGAACGATGAAGAATGAACAAGGATCAATGATCGATGAAGAATGAATGATCAATAATGAATAAGAATCAATTATCAATGAAAAATGAACGAATAAGAATGAACATGGATCAATTATCAATGAAGAATGAACGATGAAAAATGAAAAATGAACAAGGTTCAACGATTATTGATTAATGAACGATGAACAATGAACAAGGATCAATGATCAATGAAGAATGAACGACGAAGGATGAACAAGCATCAACGATCAATGATGAATGAACGATGAAGAATGAACAAGGATCAATGATCAATGAAGAATGAACGTTGAACAATGAACAAGGATGAATGATCAATAAAGAATGAACGAAAAAGAATGAACAACGATCAATGATAAATGAAGAATGAACGCTCAAGAAAGAACAATAATCAATGATCAATGAACAATAAACGATGAATAATGAATAAGGATTAATCATCAATGAACAATGCACATTGAAGATTAAACAAGGACCAATGATCATTGAAGAATGAACGATGAAGAATGAACAAGGATCAATTATCAATGAAGAATGAACGATAAAAAATGAACAAGGATCAACGATTATTGATTAATGAACGATGAAGAATGAACAAGGATCAACGATCAATGAAGAATGAATGATGAAGGATGAACAAGGATCAATGATAATTGATCAATGAACGATGAAGAATTAATAAGGATCAATGATCAATGAACAATAAACGTTCAACAATGAACAAGTATTAATGATCAATGAACAATGACCAATGAAGAATGAACAAGGATGAATGATCATTGAAGAATGAACGATGAGGAATGAACAAGGATTAATGATCAACGAACTATAAACAATGAAGAATAAACGATGAAGATTGAACAAGGAGCAATGATCAATAATGAATGAACGATGAAGAATGAACTAGGATCAATGATCACTGAAGAATGAACAATGAAGAATGCATGGATCAATGATCAATAAGGAATGAACGATAAAGAATGAACAAGGATCAATGATCAATGAACAATGAACGATGAAGAATGAACAAGGACCAATCATTAATGAACAATAAATGATGAACAATGAACAAGGATTAATGATCAATGAAAAATGAAGAATGAACGATGAACAAGGATCAATGATCATTGGAGAATGAACGATGAACAATGAACAAGGATCAATGATTAATGAACAATGAACGATGAACAATGAACAAGGATCAATGATCATTGAAGAATAAATCATGAAGAATTAACAAGCATCAATGAGCAATAACGAATGAACGAAGAAGAATGAACAAGGGTCAACGATAAATGAATAATGATCAATGAACAGTGAATGATGAAGTATGAACAAGGATCAATGATCATTGAACAATGAACGATGAAGAATGAACAAGGATTAATTATTAATGTACAATAATCGATGAAGAATGAACATTTATTTATGATCATTGAAGAATAAACGATGAAGTATGAACAAGGATAGATGATCAATGAACAATGAACGATGATCAATGAACAAGGATGAATGATCAATAAAGAATGAACAAAGAAGAATGAACAACAATCAATGATAAATGAAGAATGAACGATCAAGAAACAACAAGGATCAATGATCAATGAACAATGAAAAATAAACGATGAACAATGAACAAGTATTAATGATTAATGAACAATGAACAATGTAGAATGAATAAGGATCAATGATTATTGAAGAATGAACGATGAAGAATGAACAAGGATCAATTATCAATGAAGAATGAGCGATGAAAAATGAACAAGGATCAACGATCAATGAAGAATGAACGACGAAAAATGAACGAGGATGAAAGATCAATAAAGAATGAACGAAGAAGAATGAACAACGATCAATGATAAATGAAGAATGAACAAGCAAGCAAGAACAAGGATCAAAGATCAAAGATCAATAAACGAAGAAGAATGAACAAGGATCAATGATCGATGAAGAATGAACGATGAATAATGAAAAGAATCAATGATCAATGAAAAATGAACGATGAAGAATGAACGAGGATAAATTATCAATAAAGAATGAACGATGAAAAATGAACAAGGATCAACGTTCATTGAACAATGAACGATGAACAATGAACAAGGATCAATGATCAATGAAGAATGAACGATGAACAATGAACAAGGATCAATTATCAATGAAGAATGAAAGATGAAGAATGAAAATTGATGAATGATCAATGAAGAATGAACGATGAACAATGAAAAAGGATGAATGGTCAATAAAGAATGAATGATGAAGAATGAACAACGATCAATGATAAATTAAGAATGAACGATCAAGATTGAACAAAGATCAATGATTAATGAATAATAAACGATGAATAATGAACAAGGATTAATGATCAATGAACAATGAACTATGAAGAATGAACAAAGAAGATGAACATGGATCAATGATCAATAAGGAATGAACGATGAAGAATGAACAAGGATCAATGATCGATGAAGAATGAATGATCAATAATGAATAAGAATCAATTATCAATGAAAAATGAACGAATAAGAATGAACATGGATCAATTATCAATGAAGAATGAACGATGAAAAATGAAAAATGAACAAGGTTCAACGATTATTGATTAATGAACGATGAAGAATGAACAAGGATCAATGATCAATGAAGAATGAACGACGAAGGATGAACAAGCATCAACGATCAATGATGAATGAACGATGAAGAATGAACAAGGATCAATGATCAATGAAGAATGAACGTTGAACAATGAACAAGGATGAATGATCAATAAAGAATGAACGAAAAAGAATGAACAACGATCAATGATAAATGAAGAATGAACGCTCAAGAAAGAACAATAATCAATGATCAATGAACAATAAACGATGAATAATGAATAAGGATTAATCATCAATGAACAATGCACATTGAAGATTAAACAAGGACCAATGATCATTGAAGAATGAACGATGAAGAATGAACAAGGATCAATTATCAATGAAGAATGAACGATAAAAAATGAACAAGGATCAACGATTATTGATTAATGAACGATGAAGAATGAACAAGGATCAACGATCAATGAAGAATGAATGATGAAGGATGAACAAGGATCAATGATAATTGATCAATGAACGATGAAGAATTAATAAGGATCAATGATCAATGAACAATAAACGTTCAACAATGAACAAGTATTAATGATCAATGAACAATGACCAATGAAGAATGAACAAGGATGAATGATCATTGAAGAATGAACGATGAGGAATGAACAAGGATTAATGATCAACGAACTATAAACAATGAAGAATAAACGATGAAGATTGAACAAGGAGCAATGATCAATAATGAATGAACGATGAAGAATGAACAAGGATCAATGATCACTGAAGAATGAACAATGAAGAATGCATGGATCAATGATCAATAAGGAATGAACGATAAAGAATGAACAAGGATCAATGATCAATGAACAATGAACGATGAAGAATGAACAAGGACCAATCATTAATGAACAATAAATGATGAACAATGAACAAGGATTAATGATCAATGAAAAATGAAGAATGAACGATGAACAAGGATCAATGATCATTGGAGAATGAACGATGAACAATGAACAAGGATCAATGATTAATGAACAATGAACGATGAACAATGAACAAGGATCAATGATCATTGAAGAATAAATCATGAAGAATTAACAAGCATCAATGAGCAATAACGAATGAACGAAGAAGAATGAACAAGGGTCAACGATAAATGAATAATGATCAATGAACAGTGAATGATGAAGTATGAACAAGGATCAATGATCATTGAACAATGAACGATGAAGAATGAACAAGGATTAATTATTAATGTACAATAATCGATAAAGAATGAACATTTATTTATGATCATTGAAGAATAAACGATGAAGCATGAACAAGGATAGATGATCAATGAACAATGAACGATGATCAATGAACAAGGATGAATGATCAATAAAGAATGAACAAAGAAGAATGAACAACAATCAATGATAAATGAAGAATGAACGATCAAGAAACAACAAGGATCAATGATCAATGAACAATGAAAAATAAACGATGAACAATGAACAAGTATTAATGATTAATGAACAATGAACAATGTAGAATGAATAAGGATCAATGATTATTGAAGAATGAACGATGAAGAATGAACAAGGATCAATTATCAATGAAGAATAAGCGATGAAAAATGAACAAGGATCAACGATCAATGAAGAATGAACGACGAAAAATGAACCAGGATGAAAGATCAATAAAGAATGAACGAAGAAGAATGAACAACGATCAATGATAAATGAAGAATGAACAAGCAAGCAAGAACAAGGATCAAAGATCAAAGATCAATAAACGAAGAAGAATGAACAAGGATCAATGATCGATGAAGAATGAACGATGAATAATGAAAAGAATCAATGATCAATGAAAAATGAACGATGAAGAATGAACGAGGATAAATTATCAATAAAGAATGAACGATGAAAAATGAACAAGGATCAACGTTCATTGAACAATGAACGATGAACAATGAACAAGGATCAATGATCAATGAAGAATGAACGATGAACAATGAACAAGGATCAATTATCAATGAAGAATGAAAGATGAAGAATGAAAATTGATGAATGATCAATGAAGAATGAACGATGAACAATGAAAAAGGATGAATGGTCAATAAAGAATGAATGATGAAGAATGAACAACGATTAATGATAAATTAAGAATGAACGATCAAGATTGAACAAAGATCAATGATTAATGAATAATAAACGATGAATAATGAACAAGGATTAATGATCAATGAACAATGAACTATGAAGAATGAACAAAGAAGATGAACATGGATCAATGATCAATAAGGAATGAACGATGAAGAATGAACAAGGATCAATGATCGATGAAGAATGAATGATCAATAATGAATAAGAATCAATTATCAATGAAAAATGAACGAATAAGAATGAACATGGATCAATTATCAATGAAGAATGAACGATGAAAAATGAAAAATGAACAAGGTTCAACGATTATTGATTAATGAACGATGAACAATGAACAAGGGTCAATGATCAATGAAAAATGAGTGACGAAGCATGAACAAGCATCAATTATCAATGATGAATGAACGATGAAGAATGAACAAGGATCAATGATCAATGAAGAATGAACGTTGAACAATGAACAAGGATGAATGATCAATAAAGAATGAACGAAAAAGAATGAACAACGATCAATGATAAATGAAGAATGAACGCTCAAGAAAGAACAATAATCAATGATCAATGAACAATAAACGATGAATAATGAATAAGGATTAATCATCAATGAACAATGCACATTGAAGATTAAACAAGGACCAATAATCATTGAAGAATGAACGATGAAGAATGAACAAGGATCAATTATCAATGAAGAATGAACGATAAAAAATGAACAAGGATCAACGATTATTGATTAATGAACGATGAAGAATGAACAAGGATCAACGATCAATGAAGAATGAATGATGAAGGATGAACAAGGATCAATGATAATTGATCAATGAACGATGAAGAATTAATAAGGATCAATGATCAATGAACAATAAACGTTCAACAATGAACAAGTATTAATGATCAATGAACAATGACCAATGAAGAATGAACAAGCATGAATGATCATTGAAGAATGAACGATGAGGAATGAACAAGGATTAATGATTAACGAACAATAAACAATGAAGAATAAACGATGAAGATTGAACAAGGAGCAATGATCAATAATGAATGAACGATGAAGAATGAACAAGGATCAATGATCACTGAAGAATGAACAATGAAGAATGCATGGATCAATGATCAATAAGGAATGAACGATAAAGAATGAACAAGGATCAATGATCAATGAACAATGAACGATGAAGAATGAACAAGGATCAATCATTAATGAACAATAAATGATGAACAATGAACAAGGATTAATGATCAATGAAAAATGAAGAATGAACGATGAACAAGGATCAATGATCATTGGAGAATGAACGATGAACAATGAACAAGGATCAATGATCACTGAAGAATAAATCATGAAGAATTAACAAGCATCAATTAGCAATAACGAATGAACGAAGAAGAATGAACAAGGGTCAACGATAAATGAATAATGAACGATGAATAATTAACTACGATCAATGATAAATGAAGAATGAACGTTGAAGAATGAACTAGGATCAACGTTCACTAAACAATAAACGATGAACAATGAATAAGGATTAATGATCAATGAACAATGAATAATGAAGTATGAACAATGATCAATGATCATTGAACAACGAACGATGAAGAATGAACAAGGATTAGTGAACAATGAACAATAATCGATGAAGAATGAACAAGGATTAGTGATCATTGAAGAATAAACGATGAAGAATGAAAAAGGATAGATGATCAATGAACATTGAACGATGATCAATAAACAAGGATCAAGGATCAATGAAGAATCAACGATGAAGAATGAACAAGGATCAATGATCAATGAGTAATGAACAAGAATCAATGATCAATTAAAAATGAACGATGAAGAATCAACGATGAAAAATGAACAAGGATCAACGATCAATGAACAATTAACGATGAACAATAAACAAGGATCAATGATCAATGAAGAATGAACGATGAAGAATGAATAAGTATCAATGATCAAAGAAGAATGAAAAAGGATCAATGAAAAATGAAGAATGAATGATGTGTATTGAACAAGGATCAATGATCAATGAAGAATCAACGCTGAACAACGATTAAGGATCATTGAAGAATGAACGATGAAGAATGAACAAGGATCAATGATAAATGAAGAATAAACGAAGAAGAATGAACAAGGATTAATGATCAATGAAGAATGAACAAGGATCAATGATCAATGAAGAATGAACGATGAAAAATGAACAAGGATCTTTGATCAATGAACAATGAACAATAATCGATAAACAATGAACAAGGATTAATCATCCATGAACAAAGAATGATTAAGAATGAGCAAGGATTAATGATCAATAAAGAATGAACAAGGATCAATGATTAATGAAGAATGAACAAGGATCAATGATCAATGAAGAATGAACGATAAAGAATGAACAAGAATGAATGATCAATGAAAAATGAACGATGAAGAATGAACAAGGATCGATGATCAATGAAAATTGAACGATGAAAAATGAATAAGGATCAACGATCATTGAACAATGAACGATGAAAAGTGAACAAGGTTTAATGATCAATGAACAATAAACGATGAAGAACGAACAAGGATCAATGATCATTAAAGAATAAACGATGGAGAATGAACAAGGATCAATTATCAATGAAGAATGAACGATGAAAAATGAACAAGGATCAACGATTATTGATTAATGAACGATGAACAATTAACAAGGATCAATGATTAATGAGGAATGAACGATGAAGGATGAACAAGGATCAATGATCAATGATGAATGAACGATGAAGAATGAACAAGGATGAATGATCAATGAAGAATGAACGTTGAACAATGAACAAGGACGAATGATCAATAAAGAATGAACGAAGAAGAATGAACAAGGATCAATGATAAATGAAGAATGAACGCTCAAGAAAGAACAAGGATCAATGATCAATGAATAATGAACAATAAACGATGAATATTGAACAAGGATTAATGATCAATGAACAATGAACAATGAAAAATGAACAAGGATCAATGATCATTGAAGAATGAACGATGAAGGATGAACAAGGATCAATGATAAATGATCAATGAACGATGAACAATGAACAAGGATCGATGATCAACGAAGAATAAACGACGAAGGATGAACAAGGATCAATGATAATTGATCAAGGAACGATGAACAATGAACAAGGATCAATGATCAATGAAGAATGAACGACGAACAATGAACAAGGATCACTGATCAATGAACAATAAACGATGAACAATGAACAAGTATTAATGATCAATGAACAATGAACAATGAACAATGAACAAGGATCAATGATCATTGAAGAATGAACGATGAAGAATGAACAAGGATTAATGATCAATGAACAATAAAAGATGAATAATGAACGATGAAGAATGAAGAATGATCAATGATCTATAATGAATGAACGATGAAGAATGAACAAGGATCAATTATTAATGAACAATGAACGATGAAAAATGAACAAGGATCAATGATCATTGAAGAATAAATGATGAAGAATGAACAAGTATCAATGATCAATAATGAATGAACGAAGAAGAATGAACGAGGTTCAATGATAAATGAATAATGCACGATGAATAATTAACAACGATCAATTATAAATGAAGAAAAAACGTTGAAGAATGAACAGGGATCAATGTTCAATGAACAATAAACGATGAACAATGAACAAGGATTAATGATCAATGAACAATGAATGATGAAATATGAACAAGGATCAATGATCATTGAACAACGAACGATGAAGATAGAATAAGGATTAATGATTAATGAACAATAATCGATGAAGAATGAACATGGATTAATGATCATTGAAGAATAAACGATGAAGAATGAACAAGGACAAATGATCAATAAACAATGAACTATGATCAATGAACAAGGATGAATGATCAATGAACAATGAACAATAAACGATGAACAATGAACAAGTATTAATGATTAATGAAGAATGAACGACGAACAATGAACGAGGATGAATGATCAATAAAGAATGAATGATGAAGAATGAACAACGATCAATGATAAATGAAGAATGAACAATCAAGAAAGAAAAAGGATCTATGATCAAAGAACAATAAACGATGAAGAATGAAATAGGATCAATGATCGATGAAGAATGAAGGATGAATAATGAAGAACAATCAATGATCAACGAAAAATGAACGATGAAGAATGAACGAGGATTAATTATCAATAAAGAATGAACAATGAAAAATGAACAAGTATCAACGATCATTGAACAATGAACTATGAACAATGAACAAGGATCAATGATCAATGAAGAATGGACGATTAACAATGAACAAGGATCAATGATCAATGAAGAATGAACGATGAAGAATGAAAATGGATGAATGATCAATGAAGAATGAACGATAAACAATGAAAATGGATGAATGGTCAATAAAAAATGAATGATGAAGAATGAACAACGATCATTGATAAATGAAAAATGAATGATCAAGATTGAACAAAGAAAATTGATCAATGAATTATAAACGATTAATAATGAACAAGAAATAATGATCAATGAACAATGAACAATGAAGAATGAACAAAGAAGATGAACATCGATCAATGATCAATAAGGAATGAACGATGAAGAATGTACAAGGATCAATGAACGATGAAGAATGAACGATCAATAATATACAAGAATCAATTGTAATTGAAATACGAACGATGAAGATTGAATAAGGATCAATTATCAATGAAGAATGAACGATGAAAAATCAAAAATGAACAAGGATCAACGATTATTGATTAATTAACGATGAACAATGAACAAGGATAATTGATCAATGAAGAATGAACGACGAAGGTTGAACAAGGATCAATGATCAATGAAAAATTAACGATGCATAATGAAGAAGGATCAATGATCAATGAAGAATGAACGTTGAACAATGAACAAGGATGAATGATCAATAAAGAATGAACGAAGAAGAATGAACAACAACAATGATAAATGAAGAATGAACGATCAAGAAAGAACAAGGATCAATGATTAATGAACAATGAACAATAAATGATGAACAATGAACAAGGCTTAATCATCATTGAACAATGAACAATGAAGAATGAACAAGGACCAATGATCGTTGAAGAATGAACGATGAAGAAGTATTAATGATCAATGAACGATGACCAATGAAGAATGAACAAGGATGAATGATCATTCAAGAACGAACGATGAAGAATGAACAAGGATCAATGATCAAAGAAGAATGAACGATGAAGAATGAACAAGTATCAATGATCACTGAAGAATGAACAATGAAGAATGCATAGATCAATGATCAATAAGGAATGAATGATGAAGAATGAACAAGGATCAATGATCAATGAACAATGAACGATAAACAATGAACAAGGATCAATGATCATTGAAGAATAAATGATGAAGAATGATCAAGCATTAATGATCAATAACGAATGAATGAAGAAGAATGAACGAGGTTCAATGATAAATGAATAATGAACGAGGAATAATTAACAACGATCAATGATAAATGAAGAATGAACTTTGAAGAATGAACAAGGATAAATGATCAATGAACAATGAATGATGAAGTATGAACAAGGATCAATGATCATTGAACAATGAACGATGAAGAATTAACAAGGATAAATGATCAATGAACAATAATCGATGAAGAATGAACAAGGATTAATGATTATTGAAGAATCAACGATGAAGAATGAACAAGAATCAATGATCAATGAACAATGAACAAGGATCAATTATCGATGAAGAATGAAGGATGAGTAATGAACAAGAATAATTGATCAATGAAAAATGAACGATGACGAATGAACAAGGATCAATTATAAATGAAGAATGAACGATTAAAAATGAACTAGGATCCACGATCAATGAACAATGAACGATGAACAATAAACAAGGATCAATGATCAATGAAGAATGAACGATGAAGAATGAATAACGATCAATGATCAAAGAAGAATGAACAAGGATCAATGAAAAATGAAGAATGAATGATGTATATTGAACAATGATCAATGATTAATGAACAATGAACGATGAACAATGAACAAGGATCAATGATCTTTGAAGAATAAATGATGAAGAATGAACAAGCATCAATGATCAATAACGAATGAACGAAGAAAAATGAACGAGGGTCAATGATAAATGAATAATGAACGATGAATAATTAACAACGATCAATGATAAATGAAGAATGAACATTGAACAATAAACGATGAACAATGAATAAGAATGAAGTATGAACAAGTATCAATGATCATTGAACAACTAACGATTAAGAATGAATAAGGACTAATGATCATTGAAGAATAAACAATGAAGAATGAACAAAAATAGATGATCAATGAACAATGAACGATGATAATTGAACAAGGATCAACGATCAATGAAGAATCAACGATGAAGAATGAACAAGGATCAATGATCAATAAAGAATGAACAAGGATCAATGATCAATAAAGAATGAACAAGGATCAATGATTAATGACGAATGAACGATGAAGAATGAACAAGAATGAATGATCACTGAAAAATAAAGGATGAAGAATGAACAAGGATCAATGATCAATGAAATTTGAACGATGAAAAATGAACAAGGATCAACGATCATAGAACAATGAACGATGAAAAGTGAACAAGGTTTAATGATGAATGAACAAGAAACGATGATGAATAAATAAGGATCAATGATCATTGAAGAATAAACGTTGAAGAATGAACACGGATCAATGATCAATGAACAATAAACGATGAAGAACGAACAAGGATCAATGATCATTGAAGTATGAGCGAAGAAGAATGAACGAGGTTCAATGATAAATGAATAATGAACGATGAATAATTAACAACGATCAATGATAAATGAAGAATGCTCGTTGAAGAATGAACAAGGATCAATGTTCAATGAACAATAAACGATGAACAAAGAACATGGATTAATGATCAATGAACAATGAATGATGAAGTCTGAACAAGGATCAATGATCATTGAACAACGAATGATGAAGAATAAACAAGGATTAATGATTAATGAACAATAATCGATGAAGAATGAACATGGATTAATGATCATTGAAGAATAAACGAAGAAGAATGAACAAGGATAGATGATCAATAAACAATGAACGATCATCAATGAACAAGGATGAATGATCAATAAAGAATGAACAAAGAAGAATGAACAACGATCATTGATAAATGAAGAATGAACGATCAAGAAAGAACAAGGATCAATTATCAAAGAAAAATGAACAATAAGCGATGAACAATGAACAAGTATTAATGATTAATGAAGAATGAACGACGAACAATGAACCAGGATGAATGATCACTAAAGAATGAACGATGAAGAATGAACAACGATCAATGATAAATGAAGAATGAACAATCAAGAAAGAACAAGGATCAATGATCAAAGAGCAATAAACGATGAAGAATGAACAAGGATCAATGATCGATGAAGAATGAACGATGAATAATTAACAACAATAAATGATCAATAAAAAATGAACGATGAAGAATGAACGAGAATCAATTATCAATAAAGAATGAACGATGAAAAATGAACAAGGATCAACGATCATTGAACAATGAACTATGAACAATGAACAAGGATCAATGATCAATGAAGAATGGACGATTAACAATGAACAACGATCAACGATCAATGATCAATGAAGAATGAACGATGAAGAATGAAAATGGATGAATGATCAATGAAGAATGAACGATGAACAATGAAAAAGGATGAATGGTCAATAAAAAATGAATGATGAAGAATGAACAACGATCATTGATAAATGAAAAATGAATGATCAAGATTGAACAAAGATCAATGATCAAGGAATAACAAACGATTAATAATTAACAAGGATTAATGATCAATGAACAATGAACCATGAAGAATGAACAAAGAAGATGAACATGGATCAATGATCAATAAAGAATGAACGATGAAAAATGTACTAGGATCAATGAACGATGAAGAATGAACGATCAATAATATACGAGAATCAATTATAATTGAAATATGAACGATGAAGATTGAACAAGGATCAATTATCAATGAAGAATGAACGATGAAAAATGAAAAATGAACAAGGATCAACGATTATTGATTAATGAACGATGAACAATGAACAAGGATCAATGATCAATGAAGAATGAACGACGAAGGATGAACAAGGATCATTGATCAATGAAAAATGAACGATGAAGTATGAAGAAGGATATATGATCAATGAAGAATGAACGTTGAACAGTGAAAAAGGATGAAAGATCAATAAAGAATGAACGAAGAAGAATGAACAACGATCAATGATAAATGAAGAATGAACGATCAAGAAAGAACAAGAATCAATGATTAATGAACAATGAACAATAAATGATGAACAATGAACCAGGATTAATCATCAATGAACAATGCACAATGAAGAATGAACAAGGAACAATGATCATTGAAGAATGAACGATGAAGAATGAATAAGGATCAATTATCAATGAAGAATGAACGATGAAAAATGAACAAGGATCAACGATTATTGATTAATGATCGATGAAGAATGAATAAGGATCAATGATAAATGAAAAATGAATGATGAAGGATGAACAAGGATTAATGATAATTGATCAATGAACGATGAAGAATGAACGCGGATCAATTATCAATAAAGAATGAACGATGAAAAATGAACAAGTATCAACGATCATTGAACAATGAACTATGAACAATGAACAAGGATCAATGATCAATGAAGAATGGACGATTAACAATGAACAAGGATCAATGATCAATGAAGAATGAACGATGAAGAATGAAAATGGATGAATGATCAATGAAGAATGAACGATAAACAATGAAAAAGGATGAATGGTCAATAAAAAATGAATGATGAAGAATGAACAACGATCATTGATAAATGAAAAATGAATGATCAAGATTGAACAAAGAACAATGATCAATGACTTATAAACGATTAATAATGAACAAGGATTAACGATCAATGAACAATGAACAATGAAGAATAAACAAAGAAGATGAACATGGATCAATGATCAATAAGGAATGAACGATGAAGAATGTACAAGGATCAATGAACGATGAAGAATGAACGATCAATAATATACAAGAATCAATTATAATTGAAATATGAACGATGAAGATTGAACAAGGATCAATTATCAATGAAGAATGAACGATGAAAAATCAAAAATGAACAAGGATCAACGATTATTGATTAATGAACGATGAACAATGAACAAGGATCAATGATCAATGAAGAATGAACGACGAAGGTTGAACAAGGATCAATGATCAATGAAAAATTAACGATGCAGAATGAAGAAAGATCAATGATCAATGAAGAATGAACGTTGAACAATGAACAAGGATGAATGATCAATAAAGAATGAACGAAGAAGAATGAACAACTATCAATGATAAATGAAGAATGAACGATCAAGAAAGAACAAGGATCAATGATTAATGAACAATGAACAATAAATGATGAACAATGAACAAGGATTAATCATCATTGAACAATGAACAATGAACAATGAACAAGGACCAATGATAATTGAAGAATGAACGATGAAGAATGAATCAGGATCAATTATCAATGAAGAATGAACGATAAATAATGAACTAGGATCAACAATTATTGATTAATGATCGATGAAGAATGATTAAGGATCAATGATCAATGAAAAATGAATGATGAAGGATGAACAAGGATCAATGATAATTGATCAATGAACGATGAGGAATGAACGACAAACAATGAAGAAGGATCAATGATCAATGAACAATAAACGTTGAACAATGAACAAGTATTAATGATCAATGAACAATGACCAATGAAGAATGAACAAGGATGAATGATCATTCAAGAATGAACGATGAAGAATGAACAAGGATTAATGATCAATGAACAATAAACGATGAAGAATGAACGATGAAGAATGAACAAGGATCAATGATCAAAGAAGAATGAACGATGAAGAATGAACAAGTATCAATGATCACTGAAGAATGAACAATGAAGAATGCATAGATCAATGATCAATAAGGAATGAACGATGAAGAATGAACAAGGATCAATGATCAATGAACAATGAACGATAAACAATGAACAAGGATCAATGATCATTGAAGAATAAATGATGAAGAATGATCAAGCATTAATTATCAATAACGAATGAATGAAGAAGAATGAACGAGGTTCAATGATAAATGAATAATGAACGAGGAATAATTAACAACGATCAATGATAAATGAAGAATGAACTTTGAAGAATGAACAAGGATAAATGATCAATGAACAATGAATGATGAAGTATGAACAAGGATCAATGATCATTGAACAATGAACGATGAAGAATTAACAAGGATTAATGATCAATGAACAATAATCGATGAAGAATGAACAAGGATTAATGATCATTGAAGAATAAACGATGAAGAACGAATAAGGATAGATGATCAATGAAAAATGAACGATGATCAATGAACAAGGATCAATGATCAATGAAGAATCAACGATGAAGAATGAACAAGAATCAATGATCAATGAACAATGAACAAGGATCAATTATCGATGAAGAATGAAGGATGAGTAATGAACAAGAATAATTGATCAATGAAAAATGAACGATGACGAATGAACAAGGATCAATTATAAATGAAGAATGAACGATTAAAAATGAACTAGGATCCACGATCAATGAACAATGAACGATGAACAATAAACAAGGATCAATGATCAATGAAGAATGAACGATGAAGAATGAATAACGATCAATGATCAAAGAAGAATGAACAAGGATCAATGAAAAATGAAGAATGAATGATGTATATTGAACAAGGATCAATGAAAGATGAACAATGAACAAGGATCAATGATCTTTGAAGAATAAATGATGAAGAATGAACAAGCATCAATGATCAATAACGAATGAACGAAGAAAAATTAACGAGGGTCAATGATAAATGAATAATGAACGATGAATAATTAACAACGATCAATGATAAATGAAGAATGCACATTGAACAATAAACGATGAACAATGAATAAGAATGAAGTATGAACAAGTATCAATGATCATTGAACAACTAACGATTAAGAATGAATAAGGACTAATGATCATTGAAGAATAAACAATGAACAATGAACAAAAATAGACGATCAATGAACAATGAACGATGATAATTGAACAAGGATCAATGATCAATGAAGAATCAACGATGAAGAATGAACAAGGATCAATGATCAATAAAGAATGAACAAGGATCAATGATCAATAAAGAATGAACAAGGATCAATGATTAATGACGAATGAACGATGAAGAATGAACAAGAATGAATGATCAATGAAAAATAAAGGATGACGAATGAACAAGGATCAATAATCAATGAAATTTGAACGATGAAAAATGAACAAGGATCAACGATCATAGAACAATGAACGATGAAAAGTGAACAAGGTTTAATGATGAATGAACAAGAAACGATGATGAATAAATAAGGATCAATGATCATTGAAGAACAAACGTTGAAGAATGAACAAGGATCAATGATCAATGAACAATAAACGATGAAGAACGAACAAGGATCAATGATCATTGAAGAATGAGCGAAGAAGAATGAACGAGGTTCAATGATAAATGAATAATGAACGATGAATAATTAACAACGATCAATGATAAATGAAGAATGAACGTTGAAGAATGAACAAGGATCAATGTTCAATGAACAATAAACGATGAACAAAGAACATGGATTAATGATCAATGAACAATGAATGATGAAGTCTGAACAAGGATCAATGATCATTGAACAACGAACGATGAAGAATGAACAAGGATTAATGATTAATGAACAATAATCGATGAAGAATGAACATGGATTAATGATCATTGAAGAATAAACGAAGAAGAATGAACAAGGATAGATGATCAATAAACAATGAACGATGATCAATGAACAAGGATGAATGATCAATAAAGAATGAACGAAGAAGAATGAACAACGATCATTGATAAATGAAGAATGAACGATCAAGAAAGAACAAGGATCAATTATCAAAGAAAAATGAACAATAAACGATGAACAATGAACAAGGATGAATGATCAATGAAGAATGAACGACGAAGGATGAACAAGCATCAATGATCAATGATGAATGAACGATGAAAAATGAACAAGGATCAACGCTCATTGAACAATGAACTATGAACAATGAACAAGGATCAATGATCAAAGAAGAATGGACGATTAACAATGAACAACGATCAACGATCAATGATCAATGAAGAATGAACGATGAAGAATGAAAATGGATGAATGATCAATGAAGAATGAACGATGAACAATGAAAAAGGATGAATGGTCAATAAAAAATGAATGATGAAGAATGAACAACGATCATTGATAAATGAAAAATGAATGATCAAGATTGAACAAAGATCAATGATCAATGAATAACAAACGATTAATAATTAACAAGGATTAATGATCAATGAACAATGAACCATGAAGAATGAACAAAGAAGATGTACATGGATCAATGATATATAAAGAATGAACGATGAAGAATGAACGATCAATAATATACAAGAATCAATTATAATTGAAATATGAACGATGAAGATTGAACAAGGATCAATTATCAATGAAGAATGAACGATGAAAAATGAAAAATGAACAAAGATCAACGATTATTGATTAATGAACGATGAACAATGAACAAGGATCAATGATCAATGAAGAATGAACGACGAAGGATGAACAAGGATCATTGATCAATGAAAAATGAACGATGAAGTATGAAGAAGGATCAATGATCAATGAAGAATGAACGTTGAACAATGAAAAAGGATGAAAGATCAATAAAGAATGAACGAAGAAGAATGAACAACGATCAATGATAAATGAAGAATGAACGATCAAGAAAGAACAAGGATCAATGATTAATGAACAATGAACAATCAATGATGAACAATGAACAAGGATTAATCATCAATGAACAATGCACAATGAAGAATGAACAAGGAACAATGATCATTGAAGAATGAACGATGAAGAATGAATAAGGATCAATTATCAATGAAGAATGAACGATGAAAAATGAATAAGGATCAACGATTATTGATTAATGATCGATGAAGAATGAATAAGGATCTATGATAAATGAAAAATGAATGATGAAGGATGAACAAGGATTAATGATAATTGATCAATGAACGATGAAGAATGAACGAGGAACAATGAACAAGGATCCATGATCAATGAACAATAAACGTTTAACAATGAACAAGTATTAATGATCAATGTACAATGACCAATGAAGAATGAACAAGGATGAATGATCATTGAAGAATGAACGATGAAGAATGAACAAGGATTAATGATCAATGAACAATAAACGATGAAGAATGAACGATGAAGAATGAACAAGGATCAATGATCAAAGAAGAATGAACTATGAAAAATGAACAAGGATCAATGATATCTGAAGAATGAACAATGAACAATGCATGGATCAATGATCAATAAGGAATGAATGATAAAGAATGAACAAGGATCAATAATCAATGAACAATGAACGATGAACAATGAACAAGGATCAATGATCATTGAAGAATAAATGATGAAGAATGATCAAGCATTAATGATCAATAACGAATGAATGAAGAAGAATGAACGAGGTTCAATGATAAATGAATAATGAACGATGAATAATTAACAACGATCAATGATAAATGAAGAATGAACTTTGAAGAATGAACAAGGATAAATGTTCAATGAACAATAAACGATGAACAATGAACAAGGATTAATGATCAATGAACAATGAATGATGAAGTATGAACAAGGATCAATGATCATTGAATAACGAACGATGAAGAATTAACAAGGATTAATGATCATTGAAGAATAAACAATGAAGAATAAACAAGGATTAATGATCATTGAAGAATTAACGATGAAGAATGAATAAGGATAGATGATCAATGAACAATGAACGATGATCAATGAACAAGGATCAATGATCATGGAAGAATCAACAAGGATCAATTATCAATGAAGGATGAGTAATGAACAAGAATCAATGATCAATGAAAAATGAACGATGACGAATGAACAAGGATCAATTATAAATGAAGAATGAACGATTAAAAATGAACTAGGATCAACGATCAATGAACAATGAACAATGAAAAATAAACAAGGATCAATGATCAATGAAGATGAACGATGAAGAATAAATAAGGATCAATGATCAAAGAAGGATGAATAAGGATCAATGAAAAATGAAGAATGAAAGATGTATATTGAACAAGGATCAATGTTTAATGAACAATGAACGATGAACAATGAACAATGAACAAGGATCAATGATCTTTGAAGAATAAATGATGAAGAATGAACAAGCATCAATGATAAATGAATAATGAACGATGAATAATTAACAACGATCAATAATAAATGAACAATGAACATTGAACAATAAACGATGAACAATGAATAAGGATTAATGATCAATGAACAATGAATGATGAAGTATGAACAAGGATCAATGATTATTGAACAAGGAACGATGAAGAATGAACAAGGATTAATGATCATTGAAGAATAAACAATGAAGAATGAACAAAAATAGATGATCAATGTACAATGAACGATGATAATTGAACAAGGATCAATGATCAATGAAGAATCAACGATGAAGAATGAACAAATATCAATGATCAATAAAGAATGAACAAGGATCAATGATCAATGAAGAATGAACAAGGATCAATGATCAATGACGAATGAACGATGAAGAATGAAACCAATTAATAAACGTCTTGTTATGCAACTGCATCAATGCCCTATCCTCTTTAGAAGGATGTTTTGCGCGCAATATATCAAAATGCTCACTCAAAAAAGGATGAACTTCCGGAATACGATGCAACACATACAAGTGTGCTTGTAGAAGGCTTTCTCGAGGAGGTGTGACCGATTTGGAGCCAATTGTTCCTTTTCCCTCAAGCCTTCCTTCATGTCTAGAGCTGGGAAGTCCAATAGGATTTGCCATGGCCAAATACTCGGCTATAAAGTTACTAATCTCATCGCTCACAGTGCCTTGAATCATACTCCCCTTGGGTTGTGCTGGATTCCTCACCTTGTTTTGTAAAACACCCATGTGTCTTTCAAAAGGATAACACCACCTTAAAAAAACTGGACCCAAAAGCTTGATCTCACCAACAAGATGGACAATAAGATGAACCATTATGTCAAAGAAAGAATGTGGAAAATACATCTCAAACTTACATAAAGTTACAATCGCGTCGAGTTGAAGTGCATCAAGTTTAAAGGGATCAAGAACTTTACTACAAATTGTGTTGAAGAACGAACATAGTTCGGTAATAGCATATCTCACATGTTTTGGCAGTATTCCACGGATTGCAATTGGTAAGAACACTTGCATCATTACATGGCAATCGTGAGATTTCATGCTTCCCAACTTTAGCTCACCATTTAGGCTCACAAATCTCTTCATGTTGGATGAGTACCCAGCTGGAACCTTAACGACATATAAACACTCACAAAATGTCCGCTTCTCTGCTTTGGACAATGTGTAGCAAGCTGGAGGCAAATAAACTTTGTCATTACTCATCTTCTTCTTACTGCCACCAACTTCATCAGCTCTATTTCTTTTCTTACTCACCTTAACATGTGCCCACAACTCCGGAGGAAGACCCTTACATTCAAACCAATCTCGCACGGCCCTAACATCTTTTGTTACCCGGAATGTTCATGAGAGTCCCGAGTATGGTATCGCAAACATTTTTCTCTATATGCATAACGTCAAGACAATGCCTAACCTGTAGATCTCTCCAATATGGAAGCTTCCAAAAGATTGATTCTTTTTTCCATAATCGGTCTTCACCCCCTTGCACTTGCCCCGTTTTACCAAATACAGTCTCAACTCCCTTAACCTGTTCATAAACCTCATAACCGGTCAACGGTCGACGAGCTACACGGTCCTCAACCTCCCCTTTGAACAACTTCTTTTTACGATATTGGTGGTCTCGTGGGAGGACCTTTCGACCGTGCATGAATACGTGTTTGCACTTAGGAATCCACGGTGCATGAATAAGTTGCCATATGCCGGAAAATCATTAACGGTGCATAAAAGCATTGCTCGCAAGGTGAACTCCTCATTAGCATATGCATCAAACACTGAAACGCCTTCATCCCACATCTTTCTCAAATCCTCAACGAGAGGTGCAAGATACACATCTATGTCATTGCCAGGTTGTTTAGGACCCGAGATAAGAAGCGAAAGCATTATGTACTTACGCTTCATACACAAACAAGGTGGCAAATTATAGATCCTAAAAGTACGGGCCAAGTACTATGTTGAGAACTAAGATTGCCGAATGAGTTCATTCCATCCGTACACAGTCCGAGCCTTAAATTATGAACCTCATCCCTAAAAGTCTTATGCAACCTATCAATACTCTTCCACTCCGGAGAATCAGAGGGATGTGTGAGCAAGTGACCTTTCTTCACCCTATCTGCATGCCACCTCAAATTTAACGCATCTTTCTTTATAGAAAACAAGCGCTTGAATCTAGGTATTATTGGAAGATACCACAATACCTTAGCCAGGGGCCCTTTAGCATCCCGAGCCCCTTTACGCTTGTAGCGCGATAACCCACACCTAGGACACTCTTCTAAGTTCTCGTTTTCATTCCGATACAACACACAATCATTCGGACACGCATGAATCTTCTGGTACTCTAAGCCGAAAGGACACATGAGCTTTTTGGCATAATATGTCGACTTTGGAAGTTCATTTCCCTCAGGAAGCATCTTACTTAACGCTTCTAATAACATTGTGAAACTAGCGTCACTCCAATTGAACTTTGACTTAATGTTGAAAATTGTCAACACTGCTGTTAGTTTGGTGAACTTTGTACATCCAGGGTACAAAGGCTTTTGAGAAGCCTCTGTCAACAAGTCAAAAACACGAGGACGTTTTGCTAACTCATCCTCGACTCCCTCCATCATCTCATCAACACGATCCACATCCTCATCGACATTCTCTTCATCTGTCTCATACCCATCAACATGATCTACTACATCCTCATTGACATCGACCACATTATTGACGTCCTTAACAACACTTTTCTCTTTGTAAACTCCCTCCTCAACATGCCAAACCCAAACATGATATTTAGGCCTAAACCCACGTCGAAGTATGTGCTCCGTAAGGATATCAGCACTATCTACCTTTGATACATTGCCACAACTGACACATGGGCAATAAAAACCAACTCCCCCCGTCCTAAATTGATGTTCAACCGCAATACTACAAAATTCTAATACGCCATCAATAAATTCTGACGATTCAATGCTTCCATATATCCAAGAACGATCGTTTGTCATCCTAATTAGTGTGATTAATTGATTCAAAACAAAACAATAATTAATAATATTCATATAAAAACAATAAAAATTAAGAATTAATAATGTTTTTTAAGATTGTTAATGATGACTTGTAGGTGATTACGTTATAACTATAATTGGTCACTTTAGAATTGCTACAAATTATTTGAAGGTACTTAAACTCTTTGATTATAATAATCTTTCTAAAAATTTTAAAAAAAATAAAATTTAAAGTTATAATTGACTTTAATATACATCAAATTATATAACCTAATAGTGATCTTATTTGAAAATTTATGATACTAGCTACAAACTAGACGTAGAGTACAAATAAGCATAAATCCGGTCTAGTGGCTTATCAATGAACTCCAACAACAACATAAACGAATCATACAATATTAAACGAACAAGAAACTTAAAAATTAAAAATACTTTCTGAACAAAAAATTATTTACTCCACAAATAATAATATACTAGTATTATTTATCAACTAGGAGTATTATTATTTTGTATTAACTATATATTAGAAATAACATGAAAAATAAGAAATGCAATATTAATATTTTCATATTAAAATTTCACCTATTTCCCTAACCTCAAGCAAATAAATACAATCATTAAAATACTAGATACTCACCTCAATTCAAAACAATTATTTCATTTATGTAAAATCTATAAGTTGAAACATAGTAAAGTAAAATTTTATTTAATTCGTTAAAATTTAAATTTTATTAATATTAATTTTTAATAATTTTTAAAACATGCACAACTAAAAATATTTAAAATCGAAATAATTAAATCAGATAAATTGTGAAAAACAAATATGACAACAACAAGAACAGAAGCAAATTTAAGCATTTAGACAACAACAAGAACAAGAACAGAAGCAAGGATTTACAAGAATAAGAACAACAAGATTATATTCGATTTTTTACAACAAGAATAAGCAACAAGAACAACAACGTAACAAGATTTTTTACAAGAACAGCAACAACAAGAAGATGAACAGAAACATAATTATATTCCATGAACAGCAACAAGAACAGCAACAAAATTCGAAGTTGGTTCAAAATAAAAATAAGGTAATTAATTTAGGTTTTTTTTAGATATTTATCACACGTACAGTAGATAATGAACATAAGCAACAAGAACAGCAACAAAACAGAAGCAACAAGTAGGTTTATGAAAATTCGAAGTTTGATGATGAACAAGAACAGAAGCAAGGATTTACCTTCAAAACACAAGTTTGATGATGTACAGTAGATGAACAGAAGCAACAAGAACAGCAACAAGTTTGTGAAGATGCATAGCAACAAGTTTGTGAAGATGAACAGCGACAAGTTTGTTAAGATGAACAGCAACGAACACAAATGAAGATGAATAACAGCAAATGAATAAAACAACGTTTGTGAATGAAGATGAACACAAGATGAAGCAAATTAATCTTATACGTTTGTGAAGATGTAGAATAGAGGAACGAAAAGCAAATGAAGATGAAGCGTTTTTTCAATGAACAACTGTACCGTATAACGTATTTGAGAAGATATGCGAAATAAAAAGAAACTGGCGGGTTTTTGTCCAACGGTCATTTGCTGCGGTTCACAACAAAACCGGAGCAAATAATCTAATTTTGAAGGGTTATTTGCTGCGGTTGTGGAAGAACCGGAGCAATTAAGCTAATTTTGAAGGGTTATTTGCTGCAGTTGTGGCAAAACCGCAGCAATTAATGCATGATGCTTGGGTATTCGCTGCAGTCATAGGGTTAACCGCAGCAATTAGAGTAATTTTTTTGTTAATATGTTTTCCTACTTTTTGCTGCTAATACACAAAAACCGCAGCAAATAATGAGCAGCAAATACATTTTTTTCCACTAGTGAAGAATGAATGATCAATGAAAATTGAACGATGAAAAAATGAACAAGGATCAACGATCATAGAACAATGAATGATGAAAAGTGAACAATGTTTAATGATGAATGAACAATAAACGATGAAGAATAAATAAGGATCAATGATCATTGAAGAATAACCGTTGAAGAAGGAACAAGGATCAATGATCAATGAACAATAAACGATGAACAATGAACAAGGATTAATGATCATTGAACAATGAATGATGAAGTCTGAACAAGGATCAATGATCATTGAACAATGAATGATGATGAATGAACAAGGATTAATGATCAATGAACAATAATCGATGAAGAATGAACAAGGATTCATGATTATTGAAGAATAAACGATTAAGAATGAACAAGGATAGATGATCAATGAAAAATGAACGATGATCAATGAATAAGGATCAATGAGCAATGAAGAATCAACGATGAATAATGAACAAGGATCAATGATCAATGAAGAATGAACAAGGATCAATAATCGATGAAGAATGATTGATGAGTAATGAACAAGAATCAATGATCAATGAAAATTGAACGATGAACAATTAACAAGGATCAATTATCAATGAAGAATGAACGATCAAAAATGAACAAGGATCAACGATCAATGAACAATGAACGATGAACAATAAACAAGGATCAATGATCAATGAAGAATGAACGATGAAGAATGAATAAGGATCAATGATCAAAGAAGAATGAACAAGGATCAATGAAAAATGAATAATGAATGATTTGTATTGAACAAGAATCAATGATCAATGAAGAATGAACGATGAACAAGGATCAAGGATCATTTAAGAATGAACGATGAAGAATGAACAAGAATGAATGATAAATTAACAATGAACGATGAACTATGAACAAGGATCAATGATCAATGAAGAATGAACGATGAAGAATGAACAAGGATCAATGATCAATGAAGAATAAACAAAGAAGAATGAACAAGGATTAATGATCAATGAAGAATCAACAAGGATCACTGATCAATGAAGAATGAACGATGAAAAATGAACAAGGACCTATGATCAATGAACAATAATCGATGAACAATGAACAAGGATTAATCATCCATGAACAATGAACAATAAACGATAAACGATGAAGAACGAACAAGGATCAATGATCATTGAACAATAAACGATGAAGAATGAACAAGAATCTATAAAGAATGAATGATGAAGAATGAACAAGGATCAATGATCAATAAATAATAAATGATGAACAATGAACAAGGATTAATGTTAAATGAACAATGAAGAATGAACGAGAAACAAGGAATAATGACCATTGAAGAATGAACGATGAAGAAGGAACAAGGATCAATGATCAATGAACAATGAACGATGAACTATGAACAAGGATCAATGATGTAGAAATGCAAATAGATGATCGAATGCAACAAGAGGGGGGGGTAAATTGTTGTGTATTAAGCTTAAGATTTTTGCCCCTAATTTTGCGGAATTATAACAATAAAATAAAACTTAAACTTAAAGTGAAAGATAAAAGGAGACAAAGATTTTACGTGGAAACCTTCTTGGGCTAATTAGAAGGAAAAACCACAACCCCCCGGGATTTCAAAATTTTTACTATGTTTTAGGCAATCAATTACAATCACATAAAACAATTTGCTTCACTTGAAGCTTCTCTATTTTAGGCCTATTTCTCTTTCTCTTCTCTTTCTCCTTCTCTTTATCTTCTCACGCTTCTCTTGAAGCTTCTCTATTCCCTTAGACTTCCCTTAAGTCTAGTTACAACAAAACACTCAATTACCCTTACAAGGCCAATTTCTCAAGAGGATAAAAATTAAATAGTTGCTTTAAGAAAAATATAATAAATTAATTGGCATGAAATAGCTGAAAATATTTTTCTTAATGGATCTCCCTTATTGAACACTCTTGGATAATCGGTTCAAAAAAGCAGCACTTCTATTTACAGAGCAAAATACCGTAACATAATGAGTATGATAACTTCCAATTATTCCTTGATCCTAAAATAAAGGAGGAGTTACATGGAATATATGAATATGCTGCCACGGTTACTATACTCTAAAAATAGAGTTGCGGTTCCCTCATACTAAACATAGTATAGGAGCCAAATTTGTGATCCTTATTAATCCGAAGACTTTTTCTAATTAAAGAATAAGTCTTAGGTTATTTTTAGATGACTAAACATAGTTTTACCAACCAACTTATTAATTAATTAAGCAACTGATTTAACTCTTAACCATTACATAACCTTAAAAATAGAAAATAAATTATTTGCAGTTTTCCAGCCGATGTGATCTCCAGACTTGGCAACGTAGGAACAGTCTCCTTCTATAACTTCCGTCAGATTGTCAACTTTGGGAATAGTAGACAAACTGTCTACTTTTAACATCGTAAGCATTTATCTAACTTCTTGGATATTTACGACACGTACAACCTCCACGAACCAAGTCATAGGCTTCATCAACGATTTTAACAAAATCGGATATTTACCTACAAAACAATCTCTAAAACATGTTTGTTTATCTAAAAGTGAAGTCATCATCAAAACTTAAGAGGCCAACAAATTCCTCCTTTTTTTTTTTTTTGAGAATTTGGAATTATCATAAAAATGCGAAGAAACAAGACTGAGCCCCGCAACACCTCACCGGCCGGCATAAAAAACCCCATTGGGGAAAAAGCCATAGGAAGAGGGAAGCGAGGAGCAGAGCACCCAACATAGCATAGGGGTGGGCTATGCCAACCACAGGACAAGACATATCGTTTTTAACCACCAAACGAAAAATAAAACCCCCCCACCATAGCCTCCACAACATAGCTATCTATCTAAGACACCTTAAACACCATAGTATATTGTACACTGCACCTTACACACCATGGACCAACATAGAATATACAGAAATATCTCAAAATGAATATGTACAACATTTTGTATTAGGAATACATGATAAAAGAATCTGCATTATATATAGCATTTGGTGCACAGCCAAAGGATCCCATCATTTCCTTTGCCCATATTCCAATTCTGATTCTCAGCGACGAAACAAAATTCTGAAGATTGGGGATCTTCCTCTCGAACTTGATCAGGTTTCTTTCATACCACAAGGACCATATAATGCAACCAAACATCAGAGCCCAGAAGTGTCTGTGTCTTCTCCCGTCCGCCAAGCCTAACCATTGAATGCTAAATTTTGAAAACTGCATATGGAGAGGAGCTGAGAGGCCCCACCATTTTAGAACTTCCATCCACGCGGACCATGCAAATCTGCACACAAAAAGAATATGAGAGTTTGATTCTATTTCATTCCTGCAAAAGGGACACCAGGCATTCTGCTGGGTAATGATTCCTTTCTCCACAAGGAAATCTCCTGTTTTCAGCTTCTCCTGATTTGCTAGCCATATAGTCAGTTTTGCTCTTGGAGGTATAAAATTTTTCCATATAATAGGAGCTATGGAATTCGGTAGGGAGGAGCCAGGGGAATCATTGAATTTGGCGTAGATGCATTTTGTAGGATAAGATGCCACTTCTGTGCTATGCCATAGGACCCCATCTTCTGTATCTCTTTTTGGCTCATTTAGTTGAATCATGTGCTCCAGACCCCTCAAGTCTTCGATCTCCCAATCATACAAGAGACGGCGCCATTGTAGGTTCCAAACCCAAGAGTTTCCAAACCACTCTCCCATGTGACTTATTTGAGAATTTTTTTATAATGATATTGCAAACAATCTTGGGAAGATACCTTTTAAGACCTCTGATTCGCACCATCTGTCATGCCAAAATTTGATAGAGCTGTTGTCACCTACCCGTAAACATAGACCATCTTCGAGGATTGCTTTGACTTTGACCGTATCGGAGTCGTTTTCCATCAAAGAAGACCAAATACCTGTCTTTACTTTCCTGAAATTATCCATCGAGGCGTAGTCCCCATTGATATCATGAACCGATTTGATAATTCTTTTCCATAAGGTACTATCGGATTCAGAGAAGCGCCACCACCATTTGAATAATAAGATAAGGTTTTTATGTAAGATTTTTCCAACACCAAGGCCTCCCATCTCTTTCGGCAACTCAATATCCGACCATTTGACTGGATGACAACATTTAGACTCCCCCGAAGTCCCACCCCAGAAAAACCTTCTTTGTAACTTCACTATTTTTGCCGCTACTGTTTTTGGCATTTTGAACAAACTCATAAAATAGACAGGCAGGCTATTGAGCACACTTTTAATGAGCACTAATCTACCCGCTTTCGATAATAATCTTACTTTCCACGATGCTAATCTGTTTTTGATTTTACTAATAACCGGTTTCCATGCATCCGATTTACTGAAGTTTGAACCCAGGGGAAAACCAAGGTAGGTAAAAGGGGGACGTGCATGTATACAACCAACAGCATTTGCCATTTCATTCACCCAAGAATAATCGTCCCATTTCCAGGAGACAAAAGCCGACTTGCTGTAGTTAATAGCAAGTCCCGACATCAAAGCAAAGCAAAGATATCCAAGATTCTAAAATAGTTCAAGATGCATAACGAATTTTTCGGGGCAAACAAAAGTATATCATCAGCAAATTGAAGATGCATTAGACTAACCTTTGCCTTGCCAATTCAAACATCTTCGATCAGGTTCAAGTTGTGTGCTTTTTTCAAAAAATATACTAGGGCTTCGCTGACAAGAATGAAAAGATATGGAGATAGAGGATCACCTTGTCTGAGGCCTTTTTCCATGTTGAACGGGCGCAGGGGGGAGCCGTTTAGAAGAATAGACATTGATACAGAAGAAACACATTCCATGATCCACGCTATCCATTTCCGGCCAAAGCCGAAATTTTCCATGACCTTCCTAAGAAAACGCCACTTGATCGAATCATAGGCCATTTGAAAATCAATTTTAATCAACGCACCTGAGATTTTATTTTTCTTCAACCATCGTAGGGATTCATTTGCTATGAGCACTCCATCTAGCATCTGTCTATCCCTGACAAAAGCATTCTGTGATTCGTCAATGAGCGGGGTTATTACATCCTTGAGGCGGGAGGAAAGAATTTTTGCAATTATTTTGTAGATAGATCCAACCATGCTAATCGCCCTGAATTCTTCAATGTTTGTTGGATTTTCCACCTTTGGGATCAAGGTGACCCATGTTACATTCAGGTGTCTCAGCGAACTTCCACCTCTGAAGAATTGCGTAACTGTGTCAAAGATTTCCTCCTTCATCTCATCCCACATTTCCCTAATGAATCTAAAATTGAAACCATCGAAACCTGGAGCCTTTTCAACTCCGCATGCCCATACTGCATTTTTAATTTCATCTCTGGACGGGATAATTTCAAGGTTTTGTGCTTGTTGTTGTGAGATTTTCGGGTGGTTTTCCATGTTAAAATCGAACTCCGAAGTTGTCACCTGTGCATAACGATTCACAAAGAAATCCCTGACTTTTTTCTTGAGATTGAGAGTACCCCGTACTTCCCTGCCATTGATTTTTATCCTGGAGATCTCTTGCTTCTTTTTTCTGAAAAGGGTTGCTGCATGAAAGAATTTTGTGTTTTGATCTTTCATGTTGAAACCATACGATCGAGCTCTTTGTCTCCAAATTCTCTCCCTTCTAATGAGCCACTGATGAAGCAAGCTATTTGCAGCATTGAGTCTAGCCATCTCCATATTGTCAAGCATTCCCGTCTCACTTTTCCTTTCCAATTCATGTATCACCAACTCAAGCTCAGCAATTTTATTGTCCATATGATCAAAGTTTTCTTTGCGCCAAGTTCTAAGAGGGGCCTTCAGGACTTTGAGTTTGGTGTGTAATGGTACATTAGGAATGTTGCGCCATTCATTAACGATGAAGTTTTTGAATTGTGGATGTTGGAACCAGGCATCATAGTATCTGAACGGTTTTGGGCCCCAGTTTTTGCATACTTCCATCAATAGGAGCAGGGGGTTATGATCCGAAAAGCTTCTACATAAGCCCAACAAGTTCATATTTGGGAATTTTCTCAACCATTCATGATCACACAAAGCTCTATCCAGTCTGCTCTTAGAGTCATTTCGACGCCATGTAAATCTCACACCATGAATTGAAATGTCAATTAGCCTTAATTCATTGATCCACTTCGAGAAATCCCTTATACTCCGGATACATGTGACAGTTCCTGTTCTTTCCCCTGGGTGCAGAGTGACATTAAAATCTCCCAGAATAAGGATTGGTTTGTTGATATTATTCATCTTGACTTTAAGCTCATCAAACATAGCCAATCTACCCAACCTATCATTATGTCCGTAAATCACCCCAACGCAACATTCAAAACTGTATTTTTTTATACACCCTTCTATTAAGACCCATCTACTACCCGAATGTTTCACTGAGGCCGTAAAAGATTTTTTGTCCCATACAGCAATAATTCCACCACTATTTGTGTTTGAGGCAAAAGCTTCACAAAACTCATATTCGTCATTTCCCCACAACCTTTTAAGTCTGGGCTGAAAGGATTTCGTATGCTTTGTTTCCACCAACCCCATGAAGGAAATGTTTTTCTTTTTCACAAGTGACCTAATGGACAAGGATTTTTCTCCTTTACCAATCCCACGAATGTTCCAAAAGAGGCAATTCATAAAAGAAACGGGTATTAGTCAAGACTCCAAGATCTGGGGAATGAATTATCTTCATCCTTCTTTCCCCTCCATGATCATTATTCTCTTTGACTTCCTAAGGTCTGATAGCACAGCCTCTTCATCAGTTGCTGAGATACCCAAAAGTTGTGCAGTTTCCCACGTTTTCCTTGCCTCAAGCATGCCATTTGCAAGGGGGGTTTGATGGTTTGAAGACTTTTTCGGTCGGCCTCTAGGTCTCGATGACTTGTTCCCCATAATGGGTGACGACACGGATGGACTTACTACTTGATACGAGTTACATATATCAGCTGACACCAGATTATCCCACTGAATATTCTCATACAATACAATGGGGTCTACCCACCCAAAGTTCTCCCCGCATCTTTGGCCCAAACTCATGTGTTGCACCAAAGGATCTACATCTTCCTCCCCCTTTTCATCTACGCATTCTTGGGAAGGTTTGGTCATTTCCTTATTTCTCTCGACACTATCTCCACAATTACCATAATACTCCTTAACCCACACATCACAACTACCATTTTCATAGAAAAGCTTCACTCGATTGTCAATTCTATTTTGTGCTTTTGTTCTGACTAGGATCCGGGCACTAGTAATGTTCTGTATTCCCTTTACATTGCTATTGATGTGTATAACCGGCCCCCATTTTTCCCCAATGAACCTTAAATTCTCATTGTTCCAGCACAAGGGATGCAAACTAAGACATTCAATCCACACTAATCTATCATCAAAAGAATCACCTTCAGACAAAATCCTAACATCATCAAACATATTCCATAATGGGCTATCTACAGTCACAGCATAATTGGCCTCATCCTTAGTAGCAAACACAATCAACAATTTCGTAAGGGATATTATGAACATACCAGTTTCATTCACCTTCGAGACAGCCATTTTGGATGTAATCTGAAGTATGTCCAGTATCTGTGTATTCTCAGCAATTACTGATCTGTTGAGCATCGATGCAATTTCCGGGTTTTCCTTCACATTCAAAGAGTGAGTTACTGGTATGGTGTCGTTGTCCCTCTCCAAAATTGATTCGATTTTTTTTAGCCTTTTCCTTAAACACATAACAACCTCAGAATATTTACGGGAGTCTCTGAGAGCTGGATTCATAATCCTGTTTGTTCCAGATTGTTTATTCTCCGTCGTATATTGAGACTTTTGCACCGGCGCCCCTCCTTTCTCGTATCTCGCCATTGAGACCTTTAATTCTCTACCATTAACACTCAGACCATTGAAGTATTCAATGGCATTTCTTGCTTCCTGAAGAGTTTCATACCTAACGAATCCAAACCATACATTGCAGTACTTTCTAATTTTGGTTGAAATGAATAGATCCACCACCTTCCCACATCGTTGAAAATGGTTTCGAAGCGTCGCCGTCGTCATTCCCTTTGTGATGTTGTCAACAAACAGAGTAACTGAAGCATTCTGTCGACGAGCTGAGATTTGGTTTGGTTCTCGGAGTCCAGACCTCCACTGGAAGCTGGGTGCCCCCCGATTACCCTTTAAACCCACCTCTGCTTGTCTTCTAGTTTGTGTAAACCTCTGAGACGATGAAGAACCGTTTCCTCGTGGTTTTTGGGTTCAAGTGGTTATAGGAACGCAAAGTGTGCACTAAAGTGTCTAATTTGGGATCTGGTTTGTGTTCCCTTATTCATATCACTTACAATCAAATCAAGAGGATGGTAACTTTGATATTTCCAAGGCTTAGGCACAAATTCTCTTGTGGGAACAGAAGCATGTTCTGTTTCATCAGCTTGATTATTGTTCTTTTAAGCTTCTGGATCTGCTTGCTCGTCTGTGGGAACAGCTGGATTGAAAACAGTCTGCTCGTCCGGAAGTACAAGCAGTTCCTTATCGTGATCGTTCCTTTAAGCCTCCTCTGGGATCAGCTGTTCACCTGCTGTTCCTTGATTTAGCATTTTCATTTCTTCATCATCGTCTTCTAGATGAGCAAGACCAATTTTGACATTGTTGATATCCTCTCCACTTGTTGAAAAGTTAGTTTCGTCAAAAATGATATGAGCTGACTCTTCTACACACATTGTTATTTTATTATAAACTCTGTAAGCTTTACTATGTGATGAGTAGCCAAGAAATACTGCTTCATCACTTCTTTCATCAAACTTGCCTATATTTCGTTTTCCATTGACATGAACAAAGCATTTGCATCCAAATATATGAAAATAGGAAATGTTTGGTTTAACACATTTGAGTAATTCATAGGGTGTTTTTGAAGAGATTGGTCTAATTAATACACGATTCATAATATAACAAACAGTATTAACAGCCTCAGCTCAAAAATTTCTAGGTAGACCGCTAGCAATCAACATGGTTCTTGCCATTTCTTCTAAACTTCTATTTTTCCTTTCTACCACTCCATTTTGTTGTGGTGTTCTTGGTGCGAAAAAATTGTGATTAAATTCCATGTTCATTGTAATCCATTGTAAAATTTGAATTTTCAAATTCTTTTCCATGATCAGACCTTATCTGAATTATTTGATTATTGGTAGATTTTTGTATTTTGTTTGCGAAATAAACAAACTCATCAAAAGCTTCATCTTTGCTTACTAAAAATAAAGTCCAAGTGAATCTAATATAATCATCAACAATGACAAATACATATTTTTTGCCGCTACGGCTCTATATTCTCATAGGTCCACATAGATCCATATGAATTAATTCTAGCGGTCTAGAGGTAGTCATCATATTCTTTGATTTAAAAGATGACATCACTTGTTTTTCTTTGGCACAAGGATCACAAATTTCTTCCTTAAGGAATTTTATAGCTGGTAGTCCTCTAACTAGGTCTTTTGATCTTAATGTATTAATCAATGTATAACTGGCATGACCTAGACGCTTATGCCAAAGTTGTGGGTCTTCTTCTATAACACTTAAACACGTTAGACTGGTTTTGGGAACAGTATCCAGGTCCATTACATAAGTGTTCCCTTTTCTAATTCCCTGGAGCACAGTGTCTCCTGTGTCGTTCCTAGAAATTATGCATCGTTCAGAAATAAACTTAACAGAGTTACCTTTATCACAATATTGAGAAATACTTCGAAGATTGTGTTTTAAATTCTCGACTAAAAATACATTGTCAATGGCATGGGAACTTGACCTTCCAACCTTTCCTTTGGCTATTATCTCACCCTTCATATTGTCACCAAAGGTTACCGTTCCCCCATCATACGCTTCACGTGAGAGAAATCTAGATTTGTGACCCGTTATGTGCTTGGAACACCCACTGTCGAGATACCATGAGTTGTTCCCCCTCACTTGAACCTGCAAATCAAATTAATGGTTAGGTTCAGGAACCCAGTCATCCTTGGGTTCCCTGTCGATAATACATGAATCATATTTCTTAATCCATATGCGTTCGACATAGTTTTTATTTGCTTTGGTATGTTATTCCCTTTTTACATATTGATTTTTCAGGTTTCCTGTTTTCCCACAAAAGGAACAGATTTTGCTACTGGGAAGATCTACATAGACCATTTTCTTTCTATTATTCTTAACATAACCTAGGCCTTCTTTATTCTTTGTTTTAGCATCTAGAATCCATTTGGGAACTTCATTGATTTTCCTTTTTCTTTTTTCACAAGATTCTAATTTTAATTTCATCTCTTGAAGTTTTGTGCTAAACACGTGAGTGGATATTTCATTTACGTCCCTTCTTAGTCCTAGTAATTTGTATTGATTTATTTCAATATTAAGAATAATAAATTCCTGCTTCATTTTCTCCAATGTTTCTCTCAACATTATATTCTGATCTAGCAAATTAAAAAATTTACTTTTCACATCGATTGTAAATGAATTTAGGAAGGAAGCATGATCTTTACTTGCGTTAAGGTCTTTCTTAGTTTGGAGATTCTTAGTATTCTGTTCATCTAATTTCTCTTGTGTCTCCAAGAGCAACTTAATTAATTTATTCTTGATGAATTTAAATAGGTGTTTAGGAAATGTGTTAGAAGACATTACCTCCTTTTCCTTAGACTCTTCATCCTTGCTGTGATGAGATGCCATGAGACACAGATTTTCCGTTTCTTCTTCTACTGGAGCTTCTGTTTCAGCTTCACTTTCGGTATCACCCTAGGCTGCGATCATAGCTTTTCGAAAGTCTGTTTTGAATTTTCCTTTCTTGGGTTGTCTTCCAACTTCTCTTGCCTTTCCCTTGCCCTTTTCATTCTTCCATTGAGGGCAATCCTTGATGAAGTGGTCGATGTTTCCACATTTGTGGCATTCAAAATTTGTCTTCGTGTTAGCAGTTCCTCTTTCTTTGTTATGTCTTTGATTTTCGTATTTGCTGTTTCTGAAGAACTTTTTGCATTTTCTTGCCAACATAGCAGTCTCCTCTTTATCAGTTTCTGATTCTTCATGATCATTGGCTACTAGAGCCGAGCCTTTATTTCGGGAACTGTCAGCTGTTCCCAAATGCAACTTGTGAGTCATGAGGGAACCAGCCAGCTCTTCCAAATTAAACTTGGTGAAATCTTTTTATTCCTGGATGGCTGTGACATTGGCTCTCCAGCGTTCATCGTGAGGAAGACTTCTATGTATTTTTCTGACTTGTTCATCAACAAGAATGATCTTACCAAGTGACACAAGTTCGTTTGTTATATTCGTGAACCTGGTGAACATCTCTTGGATGTTTTCTCTAGGTTCCATGACGAACCTTTCATATCTGGACATCAGTAGTTCAATCTTGGAGCGCTTCACTTCACTAGTACCTTCATGGGTAACTTCCAGCAGGTCCCAAATCTGCTTTGTAGTTTTACAACCCATATACGATTATATTCAATTGGTCCAAGACCACAGTGAAGTAGTTTCATAGCAAGAGCGTTCACTAGTACCTTTATGAAGATTTCCATCCTATTTTTCCAGTAGGTACAGAATTTCCCATCGAACATAGGTGGCCTTTGCGTGGAGTACCCTTCTTCCATGCGTTCGTTCATCTTCAACATGTTGCCAGGGAACAGGATACTACTCTCAGGGTTTCCTGATCAAATGAGGAACAAGGCTCTGACAGCATTTGTAGAAATGCAAATAGATGATCGAATGCAACAAGAGGGGGAGGGGGGGGGGGGGGTGAATTGTTGTGTATTAAGCTTAAGATTTTTGCCCCTAATTTTGCGGAATTATTACAATAAAATAAAACTTAAACTTAAAGTGAAAGATAAAAGCAGACAAAGATTTTACGTGGAAACCTTCTTGGCCTAATAAGAAGGAAAAACCACGACCCCCCGGGATTTCAAAATTCTTACTATGTTTTAGGCAATCAATTACAATCACATAAAACAATTTGCTTCACTTGAAGCTTCTCTATTTTAGGCCTATTTCTCTTTCTCTTCTCTTTCTCCTTCTCTTTATCTTCTCACGCTTCTCTTGAAGCTTCTCTATTCCCTTAGACTTCCCTTAAGTCTAGTTACAACAAAACACTCAATTACCCTTACAAGGCCAATTTCTCAAGAGGATAAAAATTAAATAGTTGCACTTCTTGGACACTCTTAATAGATCTCCCTTATTGGACACTCTTGGATAATCGGTTCAATCAAGGAGCACTTCTATTTATGGAGCAAAATACCGTAACATAATGAGTATGATAACTTCCAATTTTTCCTTGATCCTAAAATAAAGGAGGAGTTACTTGGAATATATGAATATGCTGCCACGGTTACTATACTCTAAAAATAGAGTTGCGGTTCCCTCATACTAAAAATAGTATAGGAGCCAAATTTGTGATCCTTATTAATCCGAAGACTTTTTCAAATTGAAGAATAAGTCTTAGGTTATTTTTAGATGACTAAAAATAGTTTTTCCAACCAACTTATCAATTAATTAAGCAACTGATTTAACTCTTAACCGTTACATCAACTTAAAAACCGAAAATAAATTATTTGCAGTTTTCTTGCCGATACTCTAGACTTTGCAATGTAGGAATAGTGTACTGTCTCCATCTACAACTTCCGTCAGATTGTAAACTTTGGGAACAGTAGACAGCCTCTATACTTTTAACATCCTAAGCATTTATCTAACTTCTTGGATATTTACGACACGTACACCCTCCACGAACCAAGTCATAGGCTTCATCAACGATTTTAGCAAAATCGGATATTCACCTACAAAACAATCTCTTAAACATGTTTGTTTATCTAAAAGTGAAGTCATCATCATAACTTAAGAGGCCAACAAAGGATCAATGAAGAATGAACTAGGATCAATGATCAATGAATAATGAACGATGAAGAATGAACAAGGATTAATTATCAATGCAGAATGAACAAGGATCAATGATGAATGAAGAATGAACGATGAAGAATGAACAAGGATCAATGATCAAAGCACAATGAACGATGAACAATGAACAAGGATCAATCAGAATTGAAGAATGAATGCTGAAGAATGAACAAGGATCAATGATCAATAATGAATGAACGAAGAAGAATGAACAACGATCAATGATAAATGAAGAATGAACGCTCAAGAAAGAACAAGGATCAATTATCAATGAACAACAAACCTTGTTCACTTTTCATTCTTCAACGTTTATTCTTCAATAATCATTGATCCTTTTTTATTCTTCATCGTTTATTGTTCATTGATCATTAAACCTTGTTCACTTTTCATCGTTCATTGTTCAATGATCTTTGATCCTTGTTCATTTTTCATCGTTCATTGTTCATTGATCATTGATCCTGGTTCATTCTTCATCGTTCATTTTTCATTGATCATTCATTTTTGTTCATTCTTCATCGTTCATTCTTCATTGATCATTGATCCTTGTTCATTCTTCAGTGATCATTGATCCTTGTTCATTCATTATTGATCATTAATCCTTGCTCATTCTTCATCGTTCTTTGTTAATGGATGATTAATCATTGTTCATTGTTCATCGATTATTGTTCTTTGATCCTTGTTCATTCTTCATTGCTCATTAATCCTTGTTCATTCTTCTCCGTTTATTCTTCATTGATCATTCATCCATGTTCATTCTTCATCGTTCATTCTACATTGATCATTGATCCTTGTTCATAGTTCATCGTTCATTGTTAATTTATCATTGATCCTTGTTCATTCTTCATCGTTCATTCTTCAATGATCCTTGATCCTTGTTCATCGTTCATTCTTCATTGATCATTGATCCTTGTTCAATATACATCATTCATTCTTCATTTTTAATTGATCCTTGTTCATTCTTCATTGATCATTGATCCCTATGCATTCTTTATCGTTCATTCTTCATTATTGATCATTGATCCTTGTTTATTGTTCATCGTTCATTTTTCATTGATCGTTGATCCTTGTTCATTTTTCATAGTTCATTCTTCATTAATAATTGATCCTTGTTCATTCTTCATTGTTCATTTTTCATTGATCATTGATTCTTGTTCATTACTCATCGTTCATTCTTCATCGATTATTGATCCTTGTTCATTGTTCATTGATCATTGATCCTTCTTCATTTTTTATCGTTGATTCTTCATTGATCATTGATCCTTGTTCATTGATCATCTACTCTTGTTCATTGATCATCGTTTATTCTTCAATGATCATTAATCCTTATTCATTCTTCATCGATTATTGTTCTTTGATTATTAATCCTTGTTCATTCTTCATCGTTCGTTGTTCAATGATCATTGATCCTTGTTCATACTTCATCATTCATTGTTCATTGATCATTAATCCTTGTTCATTGTTCATCATTTATTGTTCATTGAACATTGATCCTTGTTGATTCTTCAATGTTCATTCTTCATTTATCATTGATCGTTGTTAATTATTCATCGTTCATTATTCATTTATCATTGAACCTCGTTCATTCTTCTTCGTTCATTCGTTATTGATCATTGATGCTTGTTCATTATTCATCATTTATTCATTAATCATCATTGATCCTTGTTCATTGTTCATCGTTCATTATTCATTAATCATTGATCCTTGTTCATTCTTCATTGATCATTAATTCTTATTCATTCTTCATCGTTCATTCTTAATTGATCAATGATCCTTGTCGATTCTTCATCGTTCATTCTTCATTGATCATTGATTCTTGTTCATTGTTCATCGTTCATTGTTCATTGATCATTGATCATTCTTCATTCTTCATCGTTCATTCTTCAATGATCATTGATCCTTGTTTATCGTTCATTCTTCATTGTTCATTTATCATTATTCCTTGTTCATTGTTCATCATTACTTGTTCATGGATCATTGATCCTTGTTAGTTTATTATCGTTCATTCATAATTGATCCTTGTTCATTCTTCATCATTTATTCTTCAATGATCATTGATCTTTTTTCGTTCTTCATCATTTAATGTTTATTGATCATTGATCCTTGTTCACTCTTCATCATTTATTCTTTAATGATCATTGATCCTTGTTCATTATTTATCGTTTATTGTTCATTGATCATTAAACCTTGTTTACTTTTCATCATTCATTGTTCAAGGATCGTTGATCCTTGTTCATTTTTCATCGTTCATTTTTCATTGATCATTGATCCTTGTTCATTCTTCATCGTTCATTTTTCATAGATCATTCATTCTTGTTCATTATTCATCGTTCATTCTTCATTGATCATTGATCCTTGTTCATTCTTCATTGATCATTGATCCTTGTTCATTCTTCCTCGTTCCTTGTTTATTGATCAATAATCCTTGTTCAATGTTCATCGATTATTGTTCATTGATCATTGATCCTTGTTCATTCTTCATCGTTCAATCTTCATTGATCATTGATCTTTGTTTATCGTTCATTATTCATTGTTCATTCATCATTAATACTTGTGCATTGTTCATCATTTATTATTCATTGATCATTGATCCTTATTGCTTCTTCATCGTTCATTCTTTATTGATCCTTGTTCATTCTTCATCATTAATCCTTGTTCATTCTTCATCGTTCATTGTTCATTGATCATTAATCCTTGTTCATTGTTCATTGTTTATTCTTCATTGATCATTGATCCTTGTTCATTGTTCATCGTTCATTCTTCATTTATCATTAATCGTTGTTCATTCTTCATCGTTCATTCTTCATTGATCATTGATCCTTGTTCAGTTTTCATCATTCATTGTTCATTGATCATTGATCCTTGTTCATTCTTCATCGCTCAATCTTCAATGATCATTGATCGTTTTTTATCGTTCATTCTTCATTGTTCATTTATCATTAATACTTGTTCATTGTTCATCATTTATTGTTCATTGATCATTGATCCTTGTTCATTCTTCATCGTTCATTCTTTATTGATCCTTGTTCATTCTTCATCGTTTATTCTTCAATAATCATTCATCGTTGTTCATTCTTCATCGTCTATTGTTCGTTGATCAATAATAATAGTTGTCATGCTAGTATTCAGATGGCTCCAAATTAAGGCTTTGTATGGGAGAAAGTGTCGAATCCCATTTTGTTTGATTTTTGATGCTTTGGTGCTTGGGCCGGAGATTATACATGAGATAGTAGGAAAAGTACAAGTTATAAGGGACAAGCTGAAAACTACACAAGATAGTGAAAAGTTATATGTTGATTTCTGTAGGAAATCTAGCTTATGATGAGGATGACAAAGTCTTTCAGAAGGTGCCCCTTTGGAAGTGGTAATGCGCTTTGGACCATAGGGTAAACTCAGTCCTAAGTATTTCGGTTCCGTATGAGATTACTGAAAGGACTATGGAAGTTGTGTATCGACTAGCACTGCCGCTTTATTTGTCTAAGGTGCATGATGTTTCATACGTATCTCAGCTACGGAAGTATCATAGTGACTATTCTCATGTAATATTAGTTGAGACAATGAACGTTGATCCGAACTTGACTATCAATAAACGACTTGTTCAAATCCTCGATCGTTAAAAACAAAAACTCCTAAGAAAAGGTCATCCTATTGGTGAAAGTACTATGGAGAAGCCGAAAATACGAGGTTGCGACTTGGGAAACTGAGGAGGCTAACTTAAGTAATTAGAATTGTTAGACTCCGCTATCAATTCATAGTTGATATTTACTACTTTTTGGTTGTCAATTTATCAACTATAGTGATCATTGATATTGATCATAATTGATAGTTTCACTAATATTCACTATAGTTATAACCAGTTTCTTCATTATATTATCAATTCATAAACTAATTAAATCAGTTATAACTATATTGAAAAGATAATGATTATTAAATAATATATACTGGTTATAACTATAGTGAATATTAGTAAAACTATCAATTAATAACAATTTATCAATGATCAACCAGTTTGCCATAGTTGATATCGTTGAACATTTAGATAAAGAGATCAAAAGAGAAACCCTTTTGAAACTCAAAACTATGGTTTTGGGTGAAACCTCTACCTCTAAAAACAAAGAAAGTATTCCAATTCCTCAAATTGAACCTTTCAATATTTCAAAATTATTAGAAAAATACTCTTCCAAAGAAATGACATCAAAATTAATTCCTATTAAGAATCAAACTCTTTCGGTCAAAGATCTTCAATGATGAAATCAAAAGCATCTTCAACAGTAATTCAAAGCATCTTCAACAGTAAAGCATCTCCAAAGTAATTCAAAGCATCTTCAACAGTAAAGCATCTTCAATAGTAATTCAAAGCATCTTCTACAGTATTATAGTGTAGCTTTAATAATTATGCTTGTACTATTTACCTTATCTCTTCCTTTTTGTATAAATTAAGTGTTTAGCTCTCAGATGAGAGCATCGTGTAATTTTCTTTTGTTTAAGTCTTATCTCAAATAAATCTAACTTTCTTTTCTTATCTTATTATTATGATAAATTTTAGTAAGATTTTCTTTTGGAATTTCCCAATCAAGATTTATAAGTAATATAATAAGATTTATATTGATTACTTGAGATAAGACTTAAACAAAAAATTCATTGATCATTGATCCTTGTTCATTCTTCATCATTCATTCTTCAATGATCATTGATCCTTGTTCATTTTTTATCGTTCATTGTTCATCGATCATTGATCCTTGTTCATTCTTCAATGATCATTGATCCTTGTTCATTGTTCATCGTTCGTTGATAATTGATACTTGTTCAATCCTCATCGTTTATTCTTCATTAATAATTAATCATTGTTCATTGTTCATAATTCATTGTTCATTTTTCCTTGTTCATTGTTCATTGTTCATAGTTCATAGTTCATCGTTCATTAATCATTGATCCTTGTTCATTGTTCATTGTTCAATGTTCATCATACATGGTTCATTATTCATAGTTCAATGTTCATCGATCATTCATCAATTATCCTTGTTCATTGTTCATCGTTCATAGTTCGTTGAACATTGATACCAATAGTGAGTACAGGATCGATCGAGAAATAATTTAATAATTTTTTGGATATAAATCTTATTATATTATTAATAATAATAAGATAAGAAAAGAAAGTTAGATTTATTTGAGATAAGACTTAAACAAAAGAAAATTACAGGATGCTCTCATCTGAGAGCTAAACACAAAGGAAGAGATAAGGTGTAATCTGCTCTTCCAATAAGAAACTAAAGAGAAAAAGTAAATAGTACAAACATAATTATTAAAGCTACACTATAATACTGTAGAAGATGCTTTGAATTACTATTAAAGATGCTTTACTGTTGAAGATGCTTTGAATTGCTTTAGAGATGCTTTACTGTTGAAGATGCTTTGAATTACTGTTGGAGATGCTTTTGATTTCGTCATTGCTTACGTTTGTGCTTCCGGATGAATTAATTTGAGTTGTTGAACATTTGAATTGAACTTTTGTGAACTCAATATTAAAAGTCATATGAATCTTGAGCAAATGGGCCACCAAATGTTGGATCGTAACACTCATTTGAGAACTCCGATAAAATCTCATCAGAGGATTCTTCTGATAATATTTTCTTTGCATATTGTGGATCTTCAAGAATCTTTTTGAGAATGGCTTTCTGGACTTTAAATAATGATTCTGAATTTGGACTTTCTACTTTGGGGTTTTTATTGTGTTGAGGAGAGTTTGAATTTGATGTTGCTTTTGAGGGTGAAGGTTTGTTGGTGGTTGATCGAGATCGGTATTCCATTTTTATACCGGTTTGAAAAAAGGAGATAACATTTTTTGTTGAACAAATTTCTAACGTAAATTTGTCCCACCATTTAATTTTGAATTCTCTTATTAATGAATATGGATATGGACGTGGAAGGTGTTGTTTGAGACAGTAACTCCAACATAGAATCCATGGAATTTTAAATTCTGCATGAAACATGACTGGAGTTGCATAAGCTTGATAATTTGAATTGGCAACAAAAGTTGTGAAACCCTTATTGCATTCTTTTGTATAAATTTGAGGAGTTGGTCCAAATAAATACCACCAATGATAAAACCACATAGGATTTTTCTTTGGACAATATTTGTCAAAAATAAAAAACCATGAATGATCAAATGGTCTGAATAAAAATGCTCTATACTAGGCCATTTTGTAATCATAGTATGAGTAATTTTGTGGGAAAAATCTTTTTGAAAAAATTCGTTCTGCATAAGGGTCTCCCCATTCTGCAGAAGAAATAATTTTCTTAAAAATACATTTTGAATAAATTATTTTTTCTGAAGAATCCTTGATATGTTGGATTTCAACAGAGTTTGAATCTACTAAAATAAATTCATAAAACCTTTGAGTTTTAAAACAATTTTCTGGTATCCATTCGCAACCTTTTGGAAAAGTTTTCTGATTGATTGAATTAATAATTTGTGGGCTTTGAGGAATTGTAAAATTACTGAGATATACATTTTCTATTTCGGTTATTGTAATGTATGCAGATTTGATAAAGCTTTGTGTTGGTATTTTTGTAGTTGGTTCTTTTTGTTTTGAATTTGGAATAATATTTTTTGAAGTAGGCTCTTGACACTACTATATTAACGAGCAATGGCGACGCTCTATTGCGACGGTTAGTTTTGAACCGTAGCAATAAATACTCTATTGCGACAGTTAGGACCCTATTGCTACGGTTATTTTTAAACCGTCACAATAGACCACTTATTGCTATGGGACGGATACCTATTACTACGGTTGTGTATAAACCGTCGCAATAGACCTTGAATTGATGAAATTAAATTAGGGCAGTGTTTGCCAGGGAAATGAAAAATAAAAATTTCATTTACTTTCAACTTTCCCACTTTTACTTACGAGGAACTGAATTTGATTTCACAAAACCCTATTCACCGTCCCACCTTCAGCTATAAATTCATTCACTCTTACTTCTCAAAAAACCCTATTTCACAAACTAAATTGTAATTTCCTCTGAAACTGAATTTGATTTCTTCATTCTTCTTTGCGAATTTCGATCTAGTCTTCGTTGGTTGCTGCGGGCTCTGAAACTGAAACTGAAACTGAATCTCGATCAATTGCTGCTCTGTTGTTCGCCGTCCTGGAGGTTGTTCGCATTGCTACTGCTGTTTGCTGGATTCTTGTCAACTAAATCCGTTACACCCTCAAAATAAAGGTACTAAAATTTGCGTTTTCATTCTTAATTAATTTCAGTTCTTAATTTTGCTTGATCCTGTTATACCTGATCTTTTTATTTTTCCTAACTGTGAGGATTTCGTTGTTTCTCTTAATATACTGCTGATTTTTATTTTTATTTTTTTGATTGAATCACTGGTTATTTAGATTGCCCGTGTATCATTTTCCTGCCCGAATGTGTTCATTTAGTAGTTGTTGTTTTTGGTTGTATTTGTAATTACTTTTTTATTATATCTGGCCTCTGGGTAAGTTTTCATATTGCAATTTCTTTAGAATGGAGTTTGAAGGTGTTCCTGTCTTGTTTAATCCGCCCTCTTTGTTTTTTTTTAGAATTGGTATAAGAGATTAGGTAGCAATTTGTAAGTTTGAAGGTGTTCTCTGATTTCTTGATACAAGTTGATTAATTGTTAATTGATCTAGTGTTTTTGCCTTTAGTATAAAATCTTATAATACTTACTTTTAGGAAATGGATAAGTGGTGGGAATTTCCTAGATGGAGTTATGATTATCAAAAAGGAGCGGATGAATACATTGAAAAAGCTTTTGCTATAAGGTCCCAAGGAAATCAAACTAGTTGCCCATGTTGTATGTGTTATCATCGATATTGGTATGGTCGGAATGACGTGAAAGATCATATCATTTGCAATGGTTTTGTACCAAGAAGTGATGAATTTTCTAGGTTTGGGAAGATGGGTGATGAAACTGAATTAGAGGCACATGATGAACCATTGAACATGAATGATGGTATACAAGAAATGTTTAACGTTACTCTAAGAGAAGGGCCAAATGATGAGGAAAAGATGTTTCTTAGTCTAATAGAAGAAGCCAACAAGAATTATATCCTGGTTCCAAAAAATTCTCTAGACTTGCGTTTACAATTCGCCTTTATATATACAAGTGTGATCATAAGTTGAGTAATGTTGCATTTTCTGCTTTGCTAGCATTGTTTAAGGAAGTTCTACCCGATGATTCTGTATTGCCAACATCGTTGAATGAGGCAAAAAAAGTGTTGAAAGTTTTAGGTTTACATTATAAAAAAATCGATGGGTGCCCTAATGACAGCATGCTATATTGGGTGGAGCATGCAACTGCAACAAGTTGTCATGTTTGTGGGGCCTCAAATGGCATGCAAATGGTCGAGGAAAAGACGGACTTGGACTTTTGCAACATCCGGTGGACGGTGAAGCTTGGAAGAACTTTGACAAATTGTATCCAAAATTTGCGCAAGATCCTCATATTGTGAGGCTTGCACTAGCCACAGATAGGTTTAACCCATTTAATTCAATGAGCATTGTGCATAGTACATGGCCAGTAATTTTGGTCAACTATAACTTGCCTCCATGGTTGGCCACAAAGTCAGAGTTTCTAATTTTGTCATTACTTATTCCCGGCCCATTGTCTCCTGGAAAAGATATTGATATCTACTTGCAACCACTTATCAAAGATCTTAATGATTTGTGGGAGTTTGGCCTACAAACATATGATGCGTCAACAAATACAAGGTTTGACATGCAAGTAGCTTTGGCGTCTACTATTAGCGATTTTCCTGCTTATGCAATGGTATCTGGTTGGAGCACAAAAGGTAAAACAGCTTGCCCATATTGTCATTATGAAATTGATTCAGTGTGGTTACCATATAGCCATAAGTATTGCTACATGTGTCATCGCAAATTTTTGGTTACTGATCACCCGTGGCGTTTTAATAAAAGAAACTTCCTGGGAACTAGGAAGACAAAAGATAATTTAGCTGCTCGTCAAGACCTAAAAGACCTCCGAGAAAAGAAAGACCTACGTTGGGTTCCTGAGTTGGAGATTAAAGAGTCAGAAGATGGAACTGAAGAGGTTCCAACATCAAGGTTTTGGATGAATGCCAATGAAAGACGATTGTTTTGCCAAACCATAAAAAATGCAAAGCTACCACAAGGTTATGCATCAAACATTGCTCGTTGTGTGCAAGTAAATGAACGAAAAATCACAGGATACAAGAGTCATGATGCACATTTTATGATGCATTACTTGCTCCCAATTGCCGCAAGCATTACCTTAAATAAAGAAGTTGCAATGCCTTTGATAAGGCTTTCTAATTTTTTCAAGGGTATATGGAAAAAAACAATTAACCCTCAAGATGTTAATAAACTTTATTCTGAGATAGTTGAAACTTTATGTCAATTTGAGGGGATTTTTCCACCAGCTTTTTTTGATGTCATGGTTCATTTGCCGGTTCACTTAGTAGAACAAATTAAGCTTGGTGGACCTGTTGCAATAAGGTGCATGTTTGCAATTGAGAGATATCTTCGGGAATTGAAGTCAGATGTTCGGAATAAGGGTCGTCCGGAGGCTTCAATGGCTGAAGGCTTCTTAGCCAAGGAATGTGCTAGATTTGTTGCTCGATATCTAATTAGGTCAAAAGGTCCAAGTGCACACGTCAGTGAGGCTTCTATTTCACAACAATTTCCTCCAAAGCTTGGGCATCCTATCAGGGGAAGAGGAAAAACATCAAAGAAGAAACAGGTTGGGTTTGTCATCGATCAAATCACATGGAGTCAAATGCACCAATATGTCTTGTTCAATTGCAATTGTGAAGAAGTTGAGAGATACATTAAGTATGACTAGTAAACCTTTAAGCTAAGATTTATTATTCATTTTTTATCTCTCGTTTATTGTTTAATGTTTTCTATTCTTCTATCATAGTGAGCACAAAGCAACAGTAGAGACTCATCGAAAGAGAAAATGGGATACGGCTCAAAGTCATTGCAAGAATTTCAAAGATTGGTTTAAAGTGGCAATCACATTGAAGGTTGATGAAGGTCAACCTGTCTTAGACCATGTCAAGTGGCTATCAAAAGGACCCTCTTCTAAAGCAAAAATGTACGGTGGGTACTATGTCAATGGTTACAGGTTTTATACTATGAAAGGAGAGGCAAATTATGCCACACAAAATAGTGGAGTAACTTTAATGGCGTTAAGACATAGTTTTGCTAGTAGTAAGGATAAAAATCCTTCAGTGGGAAACGTCATGTATTATGGTTCTGTTGAAGAGATTATTGAGATATCTTATCATGATCATTTTAGTGTTGTCTTGTTTAGATGTGTTTGGTTTCATTCAGAAATAAATGAACATCAACAATCTTTAGTTAACAAAAATAAAACAATATGTAAAGGAGAACCATATATCTTGGCATCTCAAGCACATCAAGTTTTGAATGTAGAAGATCCAACCAAAAAAGGTTGGCATTTTGCCATACATAACAATCCAATGGAATTGTCTGATGGTACCCATATATTGTTCTTGTATATTATTTTTCTTAGTTCTTATTTATATGATTGTTTACATGTATTTATCTAACTTGATTGATGTTTTATGACTTGTAGATGAAAGGGACTAAAAGGAAAGTTGTTGCACAACAAAGAGAAGCAAATGAATATGAAAGGAAAAGAATGGAGAACATCAAGCAAAATGCAGAATTTATGACAGCTAAAGGATGTGGAACTGTGGCAGCAAAGATTCTTCAAGCTAATGCAAAAACTTTCTCAAAAGATGTTAGAGATGACACATTATCTCATAGTGATGATGAAGACTACATACCTATTGATTATGAGGTTGATAATAATGAGGAAATAACTAGTTCAAAGGTATACAAAATAATGTTGCATCAATATTAATTATAATGTATCTAATTTATTATATGTAATGTATGCATCTTATTATGTTTTTCCAGTTTCCAATGAAAAAATCCACAAATAAGCGATCATTTTCAGAAAGAGGGTGTATGTCTACCTTTTTATCTCCTTCTTGCCAACAACATGAACAACTCACGGAAGTAAAGGTTACACAACATAACAGACAAAAACATCAAGAGGGTATGGAACAAGAACAACATCACCAACAACATCACCAAGAGCTTTCTGTGCAACAACCTTTGTTGCAGCAGCCTATGCAACAACAAGGTATGCAACCACAACAACCCAAGAAAATTAACACCAAGTTTTGCCCACCAGGGGCATTGTCTGACTATCGTTATCTTCGAAAGAAACAAATGCAAAGAAAGGATCCTGTAAATGAATTTAACAATGCAAATGAACTAATCTTTTCGAGTGAGCATCAACCTTCTCCCACAAATGCAAATGAAGTTGGTTGTACCGTAGATGATATTGAACCAATACATGAAGAAATACAGAACAAGAAGCAGAAGAAAATAGAATTATGGTTCAAGGTTTGATTTGCAACACAACTTTTTTTTTAAAAAAAATTATTATTATGCTCCAATTTTAAAGTCCATCACATGTCAATGTATTTCTATTTTTTTCAGCTCCATAAAAGAACAAGCATCGAGGTCCTACAAAGCTAGTTGAGGTTCATGCTCGTACAATGCATGAACGACCAGTGATCGTCCTTAACGCAGTTGGACAACCAATTGGTCCTACAAAAAAAATTATCAATGAATACAGTCGATTTCTAGGGACTGTGGCTAGGAATCCTGAGTATGCACCGCTGAATTATTGTGATTGGCCAAGCTTACCCACACACGACAAAATGTGGATGTATGTCCAAGTAAGTGCATGAAATTATTATTTGCTCAATTCTACTTTAATTTATATGTTGACTAAGTAAAAATTAAATATATAAAAGAAGTATGTGGTACACGATGCTTGCAAAACATGGGCGTTGACCACTATGAATGGCATGTGGAAAGATTGGAAATGTAGG